>NW_017306431.1:1452419-1470958 GCF_000935625.1 Nanorana parkeri
CCCCCCCAGCCCTGTGTTCCTTTGCCGGCTGCATACCTGTTCTGGGTCACTGACGTACTCAGCATTGGATCAAAGATAGGGATGACAGCCCCAAGGCTTGCATGCAGCTCCCATTTTTCTATTTGTGAGGTTCCATGTACAATTGAACAGCACCCCTATCCCATATGACAGTCTCTTTGTGCTTCATCGCACACCTGAAGTGATAGAGTCAGAGGCGACAAACGTTGGTTAGCACATGCTTATCAAACCTGCTGGTTTGATAGGAACAGATCATACGAAATAAGTGTTACTGTGGAAACCATTATTGGCAGGACATAGAAAAACATATCAGACGTCAGCCAGTGTGCCAGTGTTGGTGAGAGAGTTGCGGGGGTAGGGGGGTGGCCATGCTTGGCACAGAATTCTGAGCAATGTGCTACACGTCGCCTCCATTACTGGATCTGGAAGGAGACAGGAAGCTGATGGTCCAATGTCCTCTCCAGTCATCAATAAACAGACTCTAGTTTGCTATGACATCGTACAGAATACCGTTCTGCGGCATGGAAACATTCCTATTGCCTAGCAATGGTGGGCCTTTGAAAGAAAAGAAAATGTGTGTGCCACCTGTTGCTATAGACAGCAATTACACATCTCATTTATACATATTCTTCATTTTCTCAATTACCTTCTAAGCTATATTGTTGGCAAAGAGCCAAATACACAGAAGAAGCACAAGTATGTGAGCCAAATGATTTGTACTTCTGTCCATTCAGCCTTGAGAGACGCACAGCTCTGCCACACAGCAGAGCCCTGTCTGGTAGGGGAGGAGACCAGACGTTTCTCTGCAACAGTTAAGTAATACTTAACAGTCATGTCCCACTCCCAACTTGTGACAGGACACTGAAAAGAAAAGCAGCACACCAACCAAGTTAATTTCTCTGCCACTCTGCCCTGACCTCCTATCAGCATGCTTCATGCTAGCATATGGGCACTGCAGCACAACTGATTGTCTGCTTGTGGTGCTTCTGCCTCTTCCAGTCTGAGCTCTGTTGTACGGTGGATTGCAGGGGCTGATACGAGGTCAAATTCAGGTACTAAATATATATTTATTGATGTATTACTGAATACATAGCTGCCATGCATTACTGAATAATATGAGTTCCGCTTTAAAGGAAGCCTATATTAAGAGAAGGTGCCATTGCTGACCTTCTTAAAATGTTAGTTGTCTGGCCGGGTCTGATTTCATGTGTAGGCTTCCCGCCCAGCAGCAGCCCAGTATTTGCTAATGGCCATACCGTTTACATAGTGAGAGGTCCAAGGGAAGATTGGATAGATCTACAAGAGAATACCTATATGCTGGACACACAGACAAGGCTGCAGAGTTCAAGCAACAGTCAGCAAAATATCAGAATACTGATATGGTCTGACCTTCTATTATAAAATGAAAGTGAAGATTTCCTTTAAATGATCCTCCCACCCCCTTGAAGGACAGCCTTCTTCCTAAATGTTTACCTCCTGCCCTGAGTTCCTTCCGGGACGTTGGAGAAAAAGACAGACCCAGAGAGACTGAATGGAGGGGTTGCATGACTGGGGGGAGGAATAGTCCCGGGAGAAGGGGTTAAAAATAACATGGGAATTAGCTGTTCTTACCTGATTGGACGTTGGGGTCAGGTGTCCGGGAGGAGCCGCCTGGGTTGGAACTGCAAGGGCTGAGGACCGTTCTTTCTGGAAAGTTGATGGAGGAAGCAGGTTGTCCCGCCCTTCCTGAATTTTGTGGTTTCTGATAGTTGCAAGGTCCTTTTTTTTCATGTCACGGCAGCATGGCGGGTTAGGGGGTCTTTGGGGGGTCTGAAACTCGGAGTCAGTAGGGGTGCGGCTGGGAACATGGGAGTTTTTAGGAGAGGCCTTATTTGGGCTGTTGGGCACCCAAAGAGCCCTTCTCGGATCAAACAGTCGTTAAGAGTATTTATTTGTATATTATTTGGTTTATTAATTTGGTTATTGTTAAAGTTGGTTTGGTTAATAAAACGGCTGCTGTGGCCATTTAAGTCCATGTTTAGTCTGTGTGTTGTTTGGGGTTTTTTAACAGAGGGATGAAATCGACGAATCCATCAGTCAAGGCCTTGGCTGCCTCTTCTGTGCATGGCCCATTAATTCAATGGCTGGTGACATACACGTCTGGATGGATAGTTGCAGACCAGCCATAAGAATGAATGGGGCAAGAAACAAGCATGCCAAATAGTAGCCAGGCATGGCTTGGCCTTCTCTGTGCAAATACCTTCAGTTCTTGCTTTGCGGCCCTGCTTGGCACTGCATGACCTTTGCAGAAGAAAAGGCTTAGCTACCATTGAGCATACTGCAGGGTCCATTCATACCACTGGTTCACACTCATCCATCCAGAGGAGTACTGCTTCGTCTATTGGAATGAATGGGCCAAACAAAACTTGTGCGTAGTGGTAGCTAGGCAAAGCTTGGTCTTCTTTGTGCAAATACTTGCCTTCAGTCCCCCTTCTGGAGTTCTTACTGTGTTGCCTACCCATTGCCCAGCACTGCACAGCCATGGCAGAAAAAAATGGCATGCTTAGCTCCCAGTGCACACTAGCACTGCTTGGTCAGCTGGTCATGTAGCTGGTCCACACTCATCAATCCAAAGAAGTACAGATTCAGCCATTGAAATGAATAGGCCTTGCGCATACACTATATATGCAACGGCTCTGCGGTGCCTAGCAGGGCCATACAATAAAGAACTTGGGGGTGAAGTTAAGTATTGAGGTAGGTGCCTGCCTCTTAAGGGGTGAAGGGAACATTTATAGAACACCTTCACTAATAGTAAAGTCGTCTTTAAAGCGAGTCTGTTTTAAGAGCTGTGCACTCCGACTAGTCCGGTGTTAATTTTGTGCCGTCTTTCTAAACTTTTGGAATTTTGTCCTGAAATCCTATTACAAGTATTTGGATTAGGTATCCTCGAATGCCTGGGCAGCACACGCATTCACCCTATAATCTGCGGCCAGCGGCATCGTGATCGCTTTCTTAATTAAAAGGTGACAATGACTTTCTAATAAGATGCCTCTCCCTGTCCTTTCCAGGAATATCTCTCTAGACCCAAATAACAGCCGCGTGTCTCATTACTATATAGCCAAAGTGGCCAATCGGGCCTGGAACTGGAAAGAGACAGTTGGGTAATGAAAATCTGAATCTGACTGGGTTCCCCAGGGCAATGCAGACTGTACTTATTTCTGACATTGTAATCAGCAAGGTTCAGCGTTCGCAGAATTCATTTAAGGCAATTGCTGTTGTCGGAATTATTCGTTATATACACCAGTTTTCCTTGTCCTAAATTTCATGATATATTTCTGCACCTATAACCCTGGATATACAGGTGAAACTCAAATAATTAGAATATCGTGCAAAGTTAATTTATTTCACTAATGCAACTTAAAAGGTGAAACTAATATATGAGATAGACTCATTACATGCAAAGCAAGATAATTCAAGCCGTGATTTGTCATAATTGTGATGATTATGGCTTACAGCTCATGAAAACCCCAAGAACCCCAAATCCACAACCTCAAAAAAGTAGATTACTACATGCAATCAATAAAACAAGGATTGTACATAGAACAATATCGGACCTCTGAAAAGTACAAGCCTGCATATGTACTCAGTACATGGTTTGGGCCCCTTTTGCAGCACTTACTGCAATTACTTTTGCACGATATTCTAATTATTCGAGTTTCACCTGTAGGTTCAAGTGTATGCAAATCCTAACAATGAACTTCTCTTATTTGCCTCCCTGTGATCTGGTAAATATACCATTGAGATCATTTTGTTATATCTGTTGAATAAGTACCAAAAATATATCTGTTGATTTTGCCAAAAATCCAGAGCTGTCCTTTGTACTCTTCAGTGTTATTTCAAACAATGTTATTAGGAAGTATGGTATGACTACAAAACACCTCCTCTTTATGTTTAAAGGAGAAGTATGAGGTGAGTGCTTTTCACTAACCTCATAGTTCTAGACGACCTGTGACAATGAGACTGTCACACGCCGGCTCAGTAGATTGGGAGGTGAGCGAACACATACCGGCGTTCGTTCACCTCTCGATCCTGTCACGGCTCTCTGCCGTGACAGGGGAGGGGCTGGATTCCCCCCTCCCCGCTCTGATCCGCCAGCGCTGACTGGTGGATCGGACGGGGAGGGGGCGGGTACAGCTGGCTCTGCCTCTAGATAGGCAGAGTCAGCTGTCAGTCACGCAGCTAGGCGAATCCCGGCACAATTGTCGGGATCCGCTTCAGCTGCGGCGTCTCAGTATACCGCGAGCAGCAGGTGGGAATCAGAGAGGGGTTTATATTTTCTGTCTCCAAAGGCCAGATGTCTTGTGGTACCCACTGGTCTCCCTCCATCTTCTACTGTTATCTACACCCCCCACCCTGATTTTTTAAGGTCAACTTTTGTCTGTGTTTATGCATCACTTTATCTAAAGAGTATATTTTAGTGTGGCTGGATCTCCCACATACCTATTTGTGTCCATGACTAGTTTTGGGATCACATTAATAACAACATATTAGCCTTACCATACTGGAACAACCAAAGCCAGGAACTCAGAATAAGGTTTCAATGGTCAGGCTGGCCAAATTGTGCATTCTCTTGCACTGAATTGTACGCAACATTTTGGAAAATACAAAAACTGCTGGGTTACAAGTTTGCCCTGAACTGCATCATCTCATACCTCTGACAGGAACAGCAGCAGGGGCAGTAAATTAAGGAATTGGCCTTTAAGGTGGAAGCATTGTAAGTTGTCTTAATTTAAAAGCACATTGTACATCCTTTTTCTTGTTATTATTCCCATCTGCAAAAGTATTTTCTCTTGTGAAATATTCTTGTTTTGTTTCCGGTGATGTCACTGGGGCCTGTGTAGTTTATTGTACATTCGTGGCATTCTGGTGTTGCTGTGATGTGATGATCATAGACGTCTCCCAAGTCTTGAGAGTGTTTATTTCCTGAAACCCTAAATTTACTTGAAGAGTCACCTCCTTTTCTAATGCACTGCTGTGTATTCTAATTCAAAGCAATGCTTGGCTCCTTGTGATTCATGCATGTGCAGGATTTGCTGTTGACCTCCATAGAGGGTGGAAGAGGGGAAATAAACATGAGTATCACGTACCTGGTTAGAGACTGAGTGTGAGGAGGCCTCCCTTGCACCTCATGTCCCGAGGACTCTGAGGTTGGGGACAGAGTCCAAGTAGACAGCGAGTGGCACGAGTGCCAGTGGTGATGACACCGTGCAAGCCGATATCCAGGGATGCTGGTAACCGAAATCCAAGTAATCAAGCCGGGGTCAGATCCAATCGAGCAATTGCAGTACAGAGGGGTCAGGCAAAATCAAAGTCCAGTAATGAAATCCGAAGTCGGGGGCAGGCAGCAAACAAGAATCGTCAGGTCCAATCCGGGTCAAAGCAAGGCACGAAGAATAACACAGGAATACAGGAACACGGGAGAGCTGAAAGAGAATCCAGCAATATGGTGGTGCTCGAGCCAGGTTTATATAGGGGAAGTAGTTAGGTTGATGTGTCACTTCCTGTGCGCCATTTTAGCATGCTTTTGCACGGCTGGAGGTGATCTTCTGCACATGCGTGGAATAGCTAGTTTCACGCTAGTACAGCAATGCGCACTTGGCGCATGCGCAGTTACAGGGGATCTCTTACAATGAGACATAGTAAAGATGGCACTGGCTTCAGCAGCAGCAGGGCTAAAACGGCCTATACCGCCAAACATAGTAAGGACTCAAATAGATGTCTTTGGAGTATTTATTAGTCATTAGCTGAACTAAACAAATAGGGTTCTGAAGTTTTTTTTTTTTCGTGCAGGAGGATGGCAGACTTTCCTTCCGCTTTAAGACCTAGCATCTTTTTTTTTTTTGACAAAACAACTTTGTAGACAATGAGGCAATGAAAGCTATATTGCTACATTTATTGCATGGGGCAATATACAGCTAGTTTCTGTCTATGCTCTGTTCCACGAGTAGCTATTGAGAACGAGAGTTGGCCAGTTTATTGACTCATTCCTAAGAGGGGCCAAAGGTGGAAATTGCACAGAATCAGCTTTGGACACTGGAGACCCAAGTTATTGCACTGTTAATGACCGAGATCTCTAAACTTAAATGGCTTGAGCTGTGAAGTAAACCTATGCTTTGCCCAGAGCAAAAGGATAGAAATAGGAAGATTCAGAACCTCGGTCAGGAATTAAAGCTCAACTGTGGGCTCCCCTCTTGTTGACCCTTCCACCTTTTTTTTAAATTACATTTTCCGGGTATCTTCAGCCTGGTCACATGGCGTGAGATAGCAGAACTTCAAAGTTATCGCCACAGAATACCTTTCCATCCCAGTAACCACAACAACCTTAATCTTACCTGCAAGTAAAAATTAAAAAAATAAAACTCTCCTTGCAGTGGGGCTACACCCGCACTGTAAGGATAAACTGCTCAGTTTTGTCTGGGGGGGATTCTGTGGAGGTGTATTACTTACCTGATCCCCGCTTCCCCTAGCAGTTGGCGCTCATTTCTCTCACTTTCTCTTCAGCTCGTGGACTGTCCCTCACATATAATGCAGGTCATTGGACCCTGCATTGGCCGTGAGGATGTCAGTGGGCCTCCGACTGTTGTAGCAGAAGTGGGAAGTGGCTATGAGCACCAGCCTTGGAGCAAGTGGAAGCAGGGATCAGTAAGGTAAACAAGTAAGTAAAATACGGCCGTACGCCACCGTATGCTCACCCGAACTGCACGTCCGTGCGGGTGTCCGCACTGGTACGCAGAGAGGATGGAACCTGTCTGCGTCCGAGCAGGGACACCCGCACCCGCACGGGCGTGCAGTTCGAGTGAGCGTATGGCGGCATAGGGCATACTCCCATAGAGTAGAACAGGCTTCTGCGTACAAATCACACACAGCACCTTTCCTTCCTGGGAGCGGACCGATACGGCCGTGCACGCAGCACAGATCTGTACGAGCCGGCTGTTAGTTGTGTGAATGAGGGCTTAGTTATACTTTAACTCCGAAGCTCTCAGACTCTTATTTCTACCAGTGGGAATATGCAAACTAGTTATTTATGGGGGGGAAGGAGTGAATTAGTCAGACAGGTTAGAACCCCTAGAGTAGTAAATATCAAATGAGACAGATTGAGTCTTTCCTTTAGAGCAATGCAGTGGATATTTTCCCTGTGAAAAGACTGACGCAAGTTAGCCCGATGCATGCCCGGGCATGAGAGGGGTAGGGCCAATGTCATCAGGGTGCAGTAATGTGTTGTCATGGCAACTGGTCTAGTAAATTATGCCTAGGTTGTGTTATCGCCTGTATATAGGGTGACCTGTGGATGACTCAGTCATAGTACGTATAGTAAAGATCTCGCTTACATTGCTTGAGTAAAGACTCTCTGGAGAGGTGTGCAATATTTTTCCAGGAACAAATAACCATTATTGTTGGTGTAATGTCGCCGAAGCAAGTGTTGATAGAAGAGCTTACACCTGATGTGCCTGAACTTTACTTAAGTCATTTGCTGAACAGTAAACACGCAGAGCGACAAAGTCACTTAATTGCCGAGGAGCATATGCATGAGCCATCACACAATAGCAGTGGCCTTACCCAAATAAAGAACCAAAAAAAGAAAGCCAGGTGGCGTGTAAAGACTCGCCACCCAGCTTCCTACTTAGCAGGGAAGCCATCCCCATGCTTCTCGTCACTGGGTGACGAGAAAGCATGGAGCTGCCTTTCTGGCCAATCAGGAAGCCAGGTGCCGTGCAATGACGCGGCGCCCGGCTTCCTGATTGGCCAGGAAGCCAGCTCCATGCTCCCTCGTCATGAGGTGACAAGGGAGCATGAAGCCAGCTTCCCGGATAATCAGAAAGCCGGGCACAGCGTCATTAAATTGCATTTGGGAGCTCCGAATGCCATTTGGGTCTGGGAGCCATATACAAATATTACTAAAACTGAGGCTCCCAGACCCGAATGGCATTCGGGAGCTCCCAAATGCAATTCAGAAATTCGGATACCGAATGCCATTCAGGTCTAGGAGATTCATCTTTAGTATTAATATACGTATATGGTTTTCTGTGTTATTCGCAACAAATATTCATAAACTTATCAGAAACTAACGAAAATTTGGATTTCGTCCGAATCCGAAACCCGAAGCGAATTAAATTTCGTATCTGAATCCCCAATTCCAAAATAACGAAATCTCCTAACCAAATTTTTCCAAGTCTAACGGCAAGATATTTGAATGTCCCCCCAATGCACTAATACAGTAGTGGCCAATGCATTTGCACTGCAGTGCACCACAATTGTGCTGCCACAATAATTGTATTCACGGCCACAGTCAATATTCACATTAATGTTAGATCAGAAATTGTATAGTTAATTTTCATTAAACCATTTTCTTATAGATATTGTAAGGTTAATTAATGTGCTGCCATCTAGTGGTTGGTTTAGTTAACTGCACTTGGTTATTGCACATGTTTTCTGTGTTCCCTCCTATATATGATGTATTTCCCCTTCTTGCTCAGTGTGGATTGGCATGGCTGCTTCTAACAGGGCCACATGTTAATCTGCATTGCATGCATGGAAACATTATCATCTTTGACCGCCTTAAATACCGCCAATTCATTCATGTGCTGTATCTTGTTGTCTGCTATAACCTGATGTATAGTATAAAGCACTTTATGGATGAAAAGTTATTTGGTGCGTTCAGCTATCTGATAAGGATTGTCCGCTGTGATTGTATCTGCTTATACAGGCCAGGCATAGAGGTCTCAGCAAGGGATAAATCGCTAATACAACAATCGGAGTTAGAATAACAATGCACGTGCCATGTGTAGAGTAGTAGAAAGTGGAGCAGTGAGCAGCATAGAATGTACAGCACAGTGTATAGAGTGTGGAGTATAGAATATACAGCACATATGGAGCAGTGTGGAATATGGAATACATAGCACAGTGTACAGAGTGAGAGTGTAATATAAGATGTACATCATGGTGGGTGGTGGGGGGGGGGGCAACTAAGGAAAAAATAATGCACAGCACAATGTCCACTTTTTTCACATTGGGATCAATGTAATGAGTTCATTTTATGTTTCATACGAGGGGCTGATACCCCCTCCTTTCCTGTACATACATTGTGACTGTCTAAAAAGACATAAATTGTTCTGTTATCAGGGCTGACAGTTTCTCGTGACTGGAACAAACTGTTGGCCCCAAAGATAAGGATCCTGTTCTATGTACGGGTCTTTGTTCTATGTCTGGTATAAGCTGATAGGGATCTTGTCTTGTTTCACATGTATGCAATTTAGCGCTTCAATGTATATAAGGAAACTCGTTTTTTAATAAAGCAGAAAAACCTCAATGACTGACACTGGTGAGTCTGTTGTCCTTATTTCTCAATACAGCCGTATTCTACTGGTATACTAGGAATGCATCAATACTTATACTAGTATCGGTATTGGTGCTGAGTATTTGGGTGAGTACTCATACTCTCCCAAATGCTCTGATGCCTAGCCCAATACTTCCGGTATCTCCGGTATCAGAGAAGCCAAACTTTGGAGTAGTGAGCAATACAGAGTATACAGCACAGTATACAGAGTGAAGCAATATGGAGAATAGAATATACAGCACAGTGTACACTTTGGAGCAGTGGGCAGTACAGAATATACAGCACAGTACACAGAGTGAAGTAATAGAATATACAGCACAGAGTACTGAGTGAGGGTCACATAGAGCCTTGGTTCTCAACTGGTGGGTCGTGACCCAAAAGTGGGTCGCGACACTGCGTTCAGTGGGTCGCCGCATGCCTTCCACTTTCTAGGCGAGAGGCTCCTCTGCCTTCTCCTAGTGCAGCACGGTCAGTTCTCACAGCAAGCAGCCATTCAAAATATGCTGCCCGGCGCCGAGTGTCAGCTTTAGGAGGGGTGGGGTGGGATGGGGCCATGGCCGCAAGGGTACATCCATACGTGCATTGCTTACATTGCTTACAGCTCCCTCGCTTGCCCTGTAGAGGAGCCTGGACCAGAGTGATGTCTGGCTTCCAGCACCTCTACAGGGCACACAAGGGAGCTGTACAAGCAATGCACATATGGATGGAGCTCCGTCACAGCACACACTGGACCCCAGGTTGAGGATCCACTCCAGTTCTCATAAGGTAGGGAGACTGGTGGATCTTAAAAAAAAAGAGTGTGGAGTGTGAATGTGTGTGTGATAATGTCTGTAAGTGTGTGAAATTGTGTCTGTGGGTGTGTGTGTATCTGTCGGTGTTTTTGAGGGACCGTTCACACTAGTACAGTGCGTTAATCAGACAGTCCTGTGCGAATAACGCACTTTACCACGCAATCGCACCTACCGTGCATTTTGATGTGGGAGGTGTGTTGCATTGCCATTAATTTGAATGGTACCCCAAACGCACCTCTTACCCACAGTTCGACTGCCCGCACCGGAATGCATTGTACCGCAATGCCGTGCCTTCCAGTGCGGTGCGACTTGGGTCACGACTTAATGACCAAGGACAAATGTGGGTCCTGAGGTTATGCAGGTTGAGAACCACTGACATAGAGTATACAGCACAGTATACAGAATGAAGCAATATGGAGAATATAATATACAGCACAGTGTACTGAGTGCAGCAATATGGAGAATAGAATGTACAGCACAGTATACTGAGTGAGGGTGGTAGAGTATACAGCACAGTGTACAGATTGGAATGGTTTATGTTCCACACATCTTAGATAAGGAATATGATCAGCTAAAGACTAGGAGATGGCATGTTGTCTTGTAAATGAAAATTATACAGTGAAAGCACAAAGACATTTGTTCCACTTCTCCAGTGATGTGAAATAAACTGTTACATTGCTTCTCGCAGCCTGAAAATAATATCACAGAAGTTATTATGAAGCACAAATCCCGATTTGACTCTCGTCGCACCCTCTCCATTGTAATTTGCAAAGATGAGCCTTCCCAGAACTTTCCACAAGCTTTACTTTAATTTCCTCTCCATAAAGCTAGCCTTGGGGGGCACAGAAATGGATATGCATGTTAAATTAAAAAGCATTGACTGAAAATTAATTACACCGCTCAAGACACAGTGAGTGAAGGAAGATTCTCATCTGCAGACTGAAGATCTTGCGGTCTGACCGTCACACACGCTCTGCATTCGTATTGCTTCAAGGCACCGCCTGACATTGTGCTATGCGTCGCATGAACCCAGCGCGGTTTAGGGTGGGGGATCGCCATCGCAGAATGATAAACTCAATGCGGTATAGAAAATTGATCATTTTGATCAACCGATCAGCATCAAAATTTATCAGTGATCATAAATACCATGTTAGGCTGATATGGGCTTATTTTTTTCAGACCTGCTTCAGTGCCCTATGGATAGACAGTATAATAACAACCTCCATTTTCATAGCCTTACCTCCTCTTCCCTGTTACAGCATTTTACAAGGTGTCTGAATATGTCTGTGAAGTCAAATAGGCTCCAGAGTTGGACCCAGTGCACCCAGCAATTAGCACTCGGTAACCGACCTGGTCAGAAACGCCCCCTCTCTTACAAGTCAGTAGGAGGACACCTGTGATGAGGGGTGTGGCTGTTACTCAGCTAAGCCAGCACAGAACACTGCAGTGGGAGTGCAGGCTGCAGTATTTTCACTGACAAAATGGTATTTAAGACATCAAGCATAAAATCAGTCACAAGTCATGCCATGCTGTAGTACAATTGGGCTGTGTACCTTTATATCAAGATGCAAGATACACAACCCCAGGTATTCTATGGTAAGTATGTAAACATAAGTACCATGGGCAATTGGAGGATTTAGCAAAGGGGGATTCCATATCTGCCTTTAAAGCTGAACTCTGGTCAGCAAGTAGCATATACATTTGTGGCTCCCCCTCCGGGTCAAATGCTCATTTGGTACAAGGGATATGGCATAAGCTAAAACACTTCCCGCAGGGGTAGGCAACCTCGACACTCCAGCTGTTGAGGGACTACAAGTCCCATGAGGCATTGCAAGATTCTGACAGCCACAGTATTGACTCCCAGAGGCAGAGGGATGATGGGATTTGGGGTTTCACCACAGCTGGAGTGCCGAAGTTGCCTACCCCTGACTGTATTCCTCTCTAGTGCAGGCTTCCTCCATGAGGGTCCCACAAAACTGCTCCTCCTCTTTGCCAGTAATGCAGATGATTCGACTTTCTATCAGTCTCTGATTGCATTATTGAATAAGATTTTTTTTTCTTTTTTCTTTTATTCATATATATATATCTACATAATATACTTAGTATGGCCTTTGTAACAATGTATGATGACCACCTCGAAGGATATTTTGGTAACACAGGATCGGGATAATAGTTTATGACTTTTATTAAGAGACATCATATGGTGCTTTAAAGGTCTGATTCAGCAGTACATTAGAGGAACATTCATGTTCAGTCATGGCACCTTTAAAACGTATGCAAATTCTGAAGGCACCCCAGTCTAAAATGTAAAAAGTAAAATAAACAAGGTGTATTCCTCCTAAAATGAATACCAGATCCTTATCCTAGACAGGGGTGTCTATAAAGTGGGACCCCAGGCAATGAAAGAAAAAAAGATGACATATCAGAACCCACCCTCCCTTTCACATCAGAAGCCCCCCTTTAGCAAAATTTTGAAGGCGCCCCTAACATTGCCAGAATGTACCCCATGGTGCTACGCGACCCTGGTTGAGAAAGACTGCTTTAGATAATGGGTCCTGATATAGTGGGGTTCTCTCTGGAGTATTACGGCAGATCTGTCAACTTTCACACAGGTGGTTCAATTGGGTCCACCTGTCAGTTTTTCAGGCGGACTAAATTGGATTCTCAATGCTAGTCTATGGGTAGCCAGGTCTAAACGGACGGGCGTTTACACCCAGTTACACCTGACTGCGGCCATTTCCAGAGAAACAAATGGTACAGTGTTCTGTTTCGATGGATCATGTCGGATCGGATGTAATCTGATGTAAACAGGCACCTTTCCATTTACATCCGAGTCCCCACCTAGGGACTCGTTCACACCAGACACAGTGCGTTACTGTCGGATTCTGGCTGGAACGCATTGCATCGCATTGCGGTCGGTTTACTATGTTGTGAGGCAGGAGGGGGCGTGGTTGTCCATTGAAGTGAATGGTACCGGTCCGGAACAAAATAGTGTTTTCAGCATTTTGTTCGGACCAGACCATGCATTGATGTGCCTTGCGTTCCTGTGCGGCTGATCGCATTGTGGCCGGAGGGCGTGGCTACAGTGCCATTTACTTCAACGCCCCCTCCTGCCCCACAACATAGTGAGCCGGCCGCAATGCGATACAGTGCGTTTCTTCCAGAACGCACTGTGTCTGGTGTGAAAATGTTGGACATTTTATGTTGATACAGCCATTGAGTGTTATTAAATATGAAGAAACTTTTTCCAAAATAAATTCACCTCTCTGAGTGCAAGTATTCTTTGTTTTAGTATTTTATATATAAATAATCATTGTAACTTGTGTTTTTTTTGCAGTGTCTAGTTAGGTCTAGACATAAAAAGGTTTGACACCCTTGTTTTGGATATAATAAATAGGGGATATGGTCAGGTATATACAGTATATATTTGTTTTAATACTTCATTCATGGTGACATATGTTGTACAGTAAATTAGCAATTTACACGCAAAAAAAAATTATAACAATCAACAAATACAATTAAGTCAATAAAAAATATCTTCATGCCAACAGAGTGATATGACACATTTCGATACTGGGCTACAGCCAGAAAAACAGTAATCTACAGGTTCTTAACAAGATGGAAGCATCATGCGGTAGAGATGGGCCCCACTGCCCCTGCCAGGGCTTGGAGATCATATTCCATTTTTCTGAGAGACTAGAAAAAACTAAGAGGGCTTACAAGAAGATGGGCATAGAAAAAAGGGAGGTAGAAAGAAGGGAACAGAGAGGTGAAGAGAAAGGGATGGAGGGTGAAAAGGTGGGAGTAGGGAACAGGAAAAGAAATAGCTCCCTAAGATGTCCAGGGGCTGGAACTGCTTAGAGAAGGCGTGCCACCAGGGTTCCCACCCAAGTGACCATATACTCCCACGTCAACTATTAGGACTGGGAGGTGGAAGTGGAAGCTATGATCTGCAGGCCAGGTATAGTTTATAATATGTTTGAATGGCTCAGTACAATCTATCAGGCCTGGCATTAGGGGGGTACTTGGTGGGGCTTAAAACCACATGTCCATCAGCAAAGGACAAAGAGTCCACAGGCTATGAAGCTACAAAGAAACACTGTATCTTGTGCCCTCTAAAGGAGTCTACATGGGAGTAACTTTCCCCAGTGACATCAGTGCAAAGCACAGTAGAGACTTCTTAAAACAGAACTACATGTCTCACGTTCATCACACATACCAAAAACAAAGGCTTGTTTGTTGAACATCCAGAACCTTTTTTTCTGTAGCATGATTCATTTCAACTTGCATACAGCAGTCACATGCCTGTTGGCCATCAACAATGCAACACATGGAAGCAATGACTTCCATGGAATACAGTAAGAAGGTATACCCCAACAGGCTATGATGAGGTGGGTAAAAGGTAACCAGAATTTTAGCTATATATCCAAGTGACAGCTGTCTGTTACAGGTGTTCAGGGGTCTTGAAAATGGATCATTCTGTTCTAAATGATGTTCAACTTTAAGATCTGAGCATTTAACTCGGCACCGGGCTGTTACCCTGCAGCCCTGATGAAACACCCACATTATCATTGCCCAGACACATTACATCTGTTGTCATTCTCCTCGCACTGCCTCCCGCTGCTCCTGATACTTCCCACTTTTAAAACTTTGGCAGGTTTATGATTAATGTTCTGCGTCTTGTGAAATAATTATAATTTATGTGAAATATCAAACAGGGATATCATGCATTATTCCAGAAATTAACTTTTATTTGCATGTTCTACTTGGCTACGTCTGGCTTCTTTGCGAAGGACAACGCGGGAAAAAGACAAGCTGTGATGCTGTTAAAGAAGCAGAGCCTTGTAATTAAACTGTCATCGAAGCTTGTTTTGTCTTACTGTACAGAGCAGTTATCTATGTGATCTGGATCCTGTGATAATATTGAATCTTATCCAAAGATGAGAAATAACTCTTCTTCTAGAGACCTTCCTCAGGTTTGTGCCATAAAGGGTGTGCAAAGACCACTTAGCGGGTGGCAAGCCTCATCCTTGGATAGAATGGACCTTAATGTATATCTAAAGCCATGTTGTTTTTGGATAGAGTAGGGAACCTCTGTCAAATTTTTTTATTGCGAACAGGAAGTGAGAGGAAATGCCTTATTGAGGGTACTGTCTAGCAAGGCTTTTGTCTCACTTTCTGCTGTGTCTACAGGACAGGAAGAGAAAGGATCCCTGTGTAGGGTTGGGTGAGGACTGCCATCCCATCCCCATTGGACAATGCTGGACTAATCACATAAACCCAACTGTCTCAGATTCCCAGATTTTAGCATAATCCTGGCGTCCTGCAGATCCAGACTGTGTACTGGAGCTGAGAGCTGTAAAACTTGTTCCAGCACCTGACTCCAGTAACCCCCCCAGTGGATACCATTGTTCCTCCTCACCTCCAGCTGGGCACTGTTGTTCTCCCCCTTTCCGGGCACTATTGTTCTCTCCCTTGCTGGGCACTATTGTTCTCCCCCTTGCTGGGCACTATTGTTCTCTCTCCCAGCCTGCTTGGTACTATACCTGCCAAAGATTGCAAACCCATTCTATCTAAAACTATAAAAAATAATTTTGTCTGAAGTTCCACTTTAATCTAATCACTAAAGCCCGTGAAATACTAAAACATATATGAGCAGACTAATAGGCAGGCACCTAGAACACAATACAGAAATTATTAATTGACAAACTTGGGGGTAAACTGGGTACAGCAAAGACAATAAAAGGGATCACAGCCAGGAACTGGGAAATCAGAATTACAATGTACAGGTCTCACGGTCAGATCCAAGCAGCTCATGGGAGAAGCTGGATATTTATCAAACAAATGACCAGATATTGTGACACTATCTTGTGATGGCTTTAGTCAGAGGCTGATAATTCTGGGTGTGCTGACCTAAAATGGAAGCAACATGTACCTGAGATTTGCTCTTGATAATGGGCTACAGTTGACTAGAGCTGCTGAGAACAAGTAAATTAATTCTGCCTTTCAAGGAATGGAAGCTACTTTGAAGTGGAACTCCAGCTTTCCTGAACCCCCCTACTCCCTCATTCCTATTGAGATCTCTTACAGCAATTTGGGACTCTGTTCCAGTTTGGAGTTTTTGTGTGTTCCTGCCCAGCTTTGTGTGTTCCCAGCTCCTCCTGTTACATTCTCTATAAGTGTATATAAAATGCAGCCCAGACTGGCATGGAACCTCCACCATGCTTCAATGTTGCTGCAGACACTCATTATTGTACCGCTCTCCAGCCGTTCTGCAAACAAACTGCCTTTTTTCTGCGGCCTTGCAGCCAAAAAGCCATATCTCCGAAGGGGAAACAAGGCTAAGTGACTCAACTATGCACGAAAACATAGGCACTGAGGTGTATACATATATATATATATATATATATATATATATATATATATATATATATATATATATATATATATATATATATATATATATATATATATATATATATATATATATATATATATATATATATATATATATATATATATATATATATATATATATATATATATATATATATATATATATATATATATATATATATATATATATATATATATATATATATATATATATATATATATATATATATATATATATATATATATATATATATATATATATATATATATATATATATATATATATATATATATATATATATATATATATATATATATATATATATATATATATATATATATATATATATATATATATATATATATATATATATATATATATATATATATATATATATATATATATATATATATATATATATATATATATATATATATATATATATATATATATATATATATATATATATATATATATATATATATATATATATATATTGTATATATTATTATTTTTTATTATTATTTTATTTTTTTAAATTGTGGAAAGAGGCCCCTGGGGGCAGGGGATTTTTTTATGGGCTGCCTTTTTAATATAAATCTAGAAACAAATACAACCCTGCAGTGAAGAAAACAATATTTTCTATTCGCGGGCTTCATTTATTCACAGCTCAATTTTCATAGGGTCTCGGCCTCTCCTACGGCGCTTTTCCAGATTCTGTGTACAATGGCCATATACTTTGTATGAAAGAAAGCGAAGAAGTTCGTGCCCAACAAAGCTTGCCACCTATTAGTGCTTTGATTAAACACATCCAAGGTAGAGCGCCACCTAAGCACTACGGTAACCTCTGCTTCGGCGTAGTTTGGCAAAGATCGGACTGCCCGCGGCTCTTGTTACACAATCTTCCCCTGTGAATCTCTGCTTACAGTGCTTTCCTGCAATTTGGAAAGAAACACAATTTGTATTAAACATTGCGGCTGTTGTTGAAGTTATTTTTGATCTAGCACCATCGTAGTCTTTATTTGTTGCCGTGGCAACGGTTTGACTCATTATAACCTGATCAGGAATCACATCCTGTTTGTATTCTGGTTGCTGTAATAGCTGCCGTTTTATTTAATTTTTTTTGCTGTGGGCTTCCATTTACATGAAACTCATCATCCTTCATCAGAGGATACACTGCAACCCAATGAACATGAGCAACGGGCTAAGTACAGCCACCAATTCAAATTCATCTGACTGAAGCCATCCAAGATGGATCCTCAAAGCCTGCTAAGTGTACTTCAGGTGCTCGCTTTTTAATGAAGCTAACTTCACTTGAGCTAATTAACGTAAAACAATAATGACTGATTGCAGCTTCCCAGTCCTTAGATGTGGTGGCTGCATTCGTTTTCTTTTTATCAGGCTTTTTCCTTGCTTTTCACCAAGTAATTCTGCAAATAACCAGCTTCCTGTCCCAGGGTGACAAGATTCCCCTAACTTCCCTGTATCTATGGAGAAAGCTATGGTTCTCACCAAGATTGGACTTAAAATATGTAATAAGTTAGCCATACACTAGACGAGGGGCTGAATGGGAAAAAAAATTAAATTCTCCCTCAATTGGGGCTAATGTATTTTGACAGTGGTGGGGGTGACGCTGTCAGAATACCCGAATAGTGACTGCAGCGGATTACTGTATATTATAGTATTGCTGGAGTTTAGTCATGCGGATATGTAAAGTTACAGAAAGGTCCTGTTTAATCATATGTAAGATCAGGGCTGTACGTGTAATGAGGCAGCCTGAAACGTTTGCCTCGGGTGGCATTGCATAGTGTCACGTGGTGTGCCTGACCACAGCGTTCCCTTCAGGCAGGGGGTTAGGAGGGATGGGTGTAGGGGGTAACTCATGGTGCACGGCGTCCCACCCAGCTCACTGATGCCACTAGTTGCCAGGAGCTGAGCGAGACGCACTGGACGGTGTTCC
>NW_017306431.1:1471048-1480463 GCF_000935625.1 Nanorana parkeri
CTACCATGAACTTCCACCACCACCCTGGAATGTGCACGAAGAGAAACTAACCGCCACTCCCCCCGGAAACGTGCATCACAAGCAACTGTAGTGAATGCTGAGTTTTGTAGTGAGTGCTGCCTTCCATCTGCCCAACAACTTCCTGGATTCCCTGTCTGCTTTGCTTCTCTTTCCCTGCTGCTTGATGTGATGCTATCTCCATGTCTCAAGACTACATACCTCATCATGCATTGCTTCCAGCAAGCAATGATAATGTTACAACATTGAGTTGTAGTTCAGAAGGCAGGCTCTGTGAGAATTGTGACATACAAAAGTGCATAGGGCTGAGTGAAATGGTGTCAGTGCATTGAGGAAGTTCATCCTATGGGCGTCTTCAATAAGTAAGTTTACGAACATCTAGTTGGATCTGGTTATTAGGAGCGGGATAGAACTTATGGAAATTCAAAATAGAAATACAGATTTATTTTTAATTTTTGACCATAGATACCCTTTAAGATAATCAAATAGTTGTACACAATTCTGAATGATCAATAGCTGCCCCTGATGGCTGGTGGCATTTGTAGGCACCCATGGACATGAGATTGTCAGCCTACATAGTCAAAAAAGGCCGGATTAGGCGACAGTCATTAGTGAATACCTGCAGGATACAGTGATGCAGAATGGATAGGAAGAGAGTTCACTCACCAGACTGCCGAGATCTCTGTATTGGATGTGTCATGCTTATCACTAAGTCCTTATTGAAGTTTACAAGGACATGTGTGGATTCCGCTTCCAAGTCAGTGAGGCTGGCAGAGATTCAGTTACAGTTCACATTATCTGCTCAGCTGTATTATCGCTACAAGCTCGGCTGGCTACAAAAGCCAGCAAGCCTCCCTGAACTGCTTAAAAGAAGAACTAGAATGGTTTTGGGTCAATTGTATTTTACTTTTTTTTTTTTAAGTAGGCATGTTTTTAAATTGATGCTTAATATATTTTTTGTTATTTATATTAACTCTATATTTTATAAACACGTAATACAAGGTGCACCCATGACACTGATTTTGCAGAATATTCTTAGTTTTCTAATGAGGCAGTACAGCAGTAGCTTTTTCCTTTTCTTTCTCTCTAACTAGAGGAATAAGTCACTCCTTTGACTCATACAACTTTGTGTGTAAGCTGAGCTACAGCTCAGATCGCTCTGTAAATAAGCGTATCCAAGTTTTGTAACGAGAGTACAGCAGTAGTTCGTTCAGAGACTTTTAAGGGTGATCTGTTAAGGAGGAGTCTAGGAGGTGGATTGGGTGTAGATGTGCTAAGGAGGAGCTTTGGAGGTGGATCTGCTGAAGAAGGATCTTGATGGTAGATCTGCTGAGGAGGGTTTTTGGAGGTGGATCTGCTGAACAGGGATCTTGGAGGTGGATCTACTGAGGAGGGGTTTTGGAGGTGGATCTGCTGAGGAAGGGTCTTGTCTTGGATCTATTGTGGATGAGTTTTGGGCTGTATATGCTGAGGAGGGTTTTAGAGGTGGATCTGCTGAAGAAGGGTCAAGAAGGTGGATCTGCTAAGGAAGGTCTTGTTGGTGTATTTGCTAAAGAGGGGTCTTAGAAGGAGATCTGTGAAGTAGGGGTTTTGGGTGTAGATCTGCTAAGGAGGGGTCTTGAAGGAGATCTGTGAAGCAGGGGTTTGATGGTAGATCTGCTAAGGAGGGATTTTGAAGGGGCATGAGAAGTAGAATTGGGTGCAGATGTGCTGAGGAGGGGTTCTGCTTGAGAGGTGTCCTTAAGGTAGACCTTTTGAAGATGGGTTTAGGAGGTGGATCTGCTCAGGAAGGGTGCTGATGTGGCCCTTTCAGGAAAGGCACTGATGTGGTGTGGAGGCATTTTAGATGTGGATCTGCTAAAGAGTTGGCCTGAGGGTGGATTTGAAGAGGAGAGGTTTTGGAGGTGGATCTGCTGAGGACTGGTCTTAAAGAACATAACCTCCTGGTTTCCATGTCCATAAAAACACCAAATTTGTAAGAAGCAAACCATGTCAGTTTACTCACAGGGAGAGCTCCAAACGGAAAGCTATTAAAGTAGAAAGTACCATTTCTACCAATATCATGTATGAAAAAGAACCCCTTTATATGTAAACTGGCTTGTCCTACTTTTGCTGTGCCCCAGTTTCTATAAATGAGCCCTGTTGAGTGTACAATTTAGTCTGTCCAGCACAACAAATGTTCTCTATTGTTTTCCGAATGATGTTGTGTCAAGCTGTGTTCAGATGAAGGAAGAGGAGAAATATAACCCTATAAAAAGTTTTACAGTGTTATTTGTTATTATCATCATTTTTCACTTGCTTTTGTGCACCCCCACCATGAAGTGTCTAGGGCATGCCCTGAAATGATATTTGCAAATACAAAAAGTGTTAGTCTTAACACTGTAATAAAAGTTTTTAGGGTTACATTACATCACGAGTGCAACAAACCCACCTCCTTGGATGGAACACTGCCATCTTTTCATGCCAAGGTGAACATCACTTATCTAATGCAGACACGGCTCAGATTTTACTAGGGATCTCACCCAGGAATGTCTATAGCAGGTCCCTTTACAGATATATGTGACTGGTAAGTTGAAGAATGACCTTCTGGGCATGGGAATCCAGCCTGAGCGGTGGCTGGTGCATCTTGGGGGCAGAGCTGGGTCTGTGGCTTGGTACAAAAATTGGAAAACACATGACGATGTCTACAAGTGAACCATGTTGCCATCTGGCTCTTTTAAACAGATGAGTCAGTCCCTGTAAAGGCAGGGTGTGCCTGGCCACCTTATATCTCCTTAAATGGAAACTATTATGGTTTTTGCTCAGTGCTACTGTCAGGAACCGGAGCTGAACCCAGGGCCTCTGCTGTAGCTGGCAGTGGTTCTACATGCTGAGCCACCTTAGAACCTTGGATAGCTCCTTTTCTGATCTCCTGTGTAATCCTCAGTTAAACCTAGTTTCTGCTGAACATTGAACTCTTTGCTCCTGCTTTGAATTTCCTATTTAAGCCACGCCTCTGCACTTCCTGTTTGCCAGATTATTGTGCTCCTGCCAATATCTTGCTTCCTGCTCCTTCTTTGATACAATCCGCTCATACTGCTACCCGTGTACCAACCTTTGGCATGCACAGTTCATATTAGTATACAGTAGGTTTATATCAGGGCATGCCATGCGCATATTGGAGCACTCCAGGTTCATGTTAGAGTAGTCCAGGTTCATATTAGAGTACACCAAGTTCATTTTGGAGCATGCCAGGTTCATACTGAAGAATGCCAGTTTCATATTAGGGCTCTTCAGAGCACGCAAAGACCTTACTGAGGCATGTTAGGTTCACACTAAAGCAAGACATGTTTATATTGAAGCACACCAGCTTCATATTGGAGCATGCAGGGTTCATATTAGAGTATGACATGTTCACATTAGAGCACACCAGGTTCTTATTAGACCATGCCAGGTTCATCTTAGAGCACACTAGGTTTATATCAGAGCATTCTATGCTCATATTGGAGCACACCAGGCTGATACTAGAGCACAACAGGTTCATAGTAAAGCAGCCTAAGTTCATATTAGAGTACACCAGCTTTATATCAGAGCACACTATACTCCAATTGGAGCACCACAGGTTCATACTAGAGCAGCCCAGGTTCATATTAGAGCACACCAGGTTTAGCTGGTTTAAGGTGCACATACACCTGCCGATTATCGTACGATAATCGCGGGTGATACCGCGATCGTATGATAATCGGCACGTGTATGGAAGGCGTGCGACTGTTTCTACTGTACAGTCGCGCGTCTTTTGTCTTCCGAGCACGCTCGGAAAATCTCGACCGGGAATCACACACTGCCCGCTCAGCATTGGAATCACAAGTATGATCTGCCTCTCCAAGATGGGCAGATCGTACAAGATTTTAATTACCTTACAACCATCGCACAATGAAAGTCGTGCGATGGTTGTAAGGTGTATGGCCAGCTTTAGGAAGATTACACGTATGCTTTAACATGATGTTCACAGCTGCAGTTGATTGGATATTCTTGTACATGAATTTGCTCTAACAATATTCAAATTGATGGAGGTCACCCAGACTCATGTCTGTAAAGCCGCAGTATGAACCACTCTACCTCCAGTCGGGATGCCTGCATGCTGCAGTGAAGGGGTTAATTGCTATAAAACACTTTGTATGGTGATAAGAGTAATCCATAAGATTCAATTAAGTTTATCAGGCAATTAGACACACAGAGGCACAGACACAGTAATTACATCTTGCAGATTATCTAGAGAGAAAGCATATCTGTAGCGAATCTCCAGAGAGCCGAGCTCAGCCTCTCTTCTCTTAGAAAGCTGCAGATCAGTGGGCAAATCAAGCCCTGAGCCTCTTCTGGGCCACCACGGATAGAGCGTAAGCATGCAATTCACTGTAGTGGAGTTCTCTGAATTTTCAAAAGCTACAAATGCTGCTAGCTACTGAGCTTTGCTTGGGTATGAACAGACCATTCTGCGTGCATGATGGTCTCTGCTGTGGGTAAAGTGCTTCTGAGATTTACTATCGGGACAGGTGTCCCCCTTGGTAGACCTCCCTCACCTCCTGCACCAGGAGGTTTCTAATCAATGGGGAATCTCCCCAGTTGAGAAACAGACAGCAATAAAAAGCTGCACGGAAGCTCTAACCTTCCTGTCCTATCCAAAACTAAAAAAACTAAAAAGGTTTAGCTTTAGATATCCTTTAAAGTAATGGACCACTTAATATCGGAAACAAGATCTCAACACTGTGTCCCCATTGTAAGAACTTGGCACGGAACATTTTAGCATCAATAAGGTATTTACAACTAGGGTGTTAGCTTATAAAAACAACATTTTTGGTGCCTATCCCCATCCCCCCCAATAGTAATGGTCTAATGCTCATTTAGTCCAGGGCAATATGAAGAAGAATACTTAAACACCATCTCCAGGCAAACAAAAAGAGTACTCTTACAGTGGGGCTATCCCTGCACTGCAAGGGTTTAGTGCTCATTTTTGTCTAGGTGGTCTAGGAGTTAAGACAAAGTGCTGGAGAATACTGGACTGGCCAGCAATGAGTACAGGTCTGAACCCCATAGAGCACCTGTGGAGAGATCTCAAAACAGCAGTTGGTAAAAGGAATCCTTCCAATCTGAGAGACCCGGAGCAGTTGGAGAAAAAAGACTGCTCCAAAATTCCTGTAGAGTGTAAGAAACTCATTGATTGTTACAGGAAGCCATTGATTTCAGTTATTTTTTCCAACGGCTGTGCTACCAAATATTAATTGAGGGTGCCAATAATTTAGTTCAGTCAATTTTTGGAGTTTTGTGTGGAATGTGTCAGGTTTGAAATAAACATGAGAATGCCGAAACATTTGTAATTTCAACAATTTTCTGTGGGAAGTGGTGCATTATCTGACAGAAATGCAGGGGTGCCAATATTTTTGGCCATTACTGTATGTATGGATATGTGTACCTCTGTTGTGTAATTTATGTAATTCGTTTACTATACAATGTACCCGTGACCCCCTGGAGAAGAAGCTTGCAAAACGCATTGGAATCACTTGCCACAAGATACCATCAAATATACACTATATTGCCAAAAGTATTTACACGCACATGAACTTTAATGGCATCCCAGTCTTAGTCCGTAGGGTTCAATATTGAGTTGGTCCACCCTTTTCCGCTATAACAGCTTCAAATCTTCTGGGAAGGCGTCCACAAGGTTTAGGAGTGTGTCTATGGGAATGTTTGACCAGTCTTCCAGAAGCACATTTGTGAGGTTGGGTACTGATGTTGGACGAGAAGGCCGAGCTCGCAGTCTCCGCTCTAATTCATCCCAAAGGTGTTCTATCGGGTTGAGGTCAGTACTCTGTGCAGGCCAGTCAAGTTCCTCTACCCCAAACTCGCTCATGCATGTCTTTATGGACCTTGCTTTGTGCACTGGTGCGCAGTCATGTTGGAACAGGAAGGGGCCATCCCCAAACTGTTCCCGCAAAGTTGTGAGCATGAAATTGTCCAAACTGTCTTGGAATGCTGATGCCTTAAGAGTTCCCTTCACTGGAACTAAGGGGCCAAGCCCTACCCCTGAACAATAACCCCCCCCCCCATAATCCCCCCTCCACCAAACTTTACACTTGGCACAATGCAGTCAGGCAAGTACCGTTCTCCTGGCAACCACCAAACCCAGATACGTCCATTGGATTGCAAGACAGAGAAGCGTGATTCGGCACTCCAGAGAACACGTCTACACTTCTCTAGAGTCCAGTGGCGGCGTGCTTTACACCACTGCATCCGACGCTTTGCATTGCACTTGGTGATGTAAGGCTTGGATGCAGCTGCTTGGCCATGGAAACCCATTCCATGAAGCTCTCTATGCACTGTTGTTGTGCCAATCTGAAGGCCACACGAAGTTTTGAGGTCTGTAGCTATTGACCCTGCAGACAGTTGGCGACTACATAGCACTGTGCGCTTCAGCATGCGCTGACCCTGCTCTGTCATCTTTTGTGACCTACCACTTCGTGGCTGAGTTGCTGTTGTTCCCAGTTGCTTCCACTTTGTTATAATACCGCTAACATTTGACCGTGGAATATTTAGTAGCAAGGAAATTTCACGGATGGACTTATTGCACAGGTGGCAACCTATCCCGGTAACACGCTTAAATTCACAGAGCTCCTGAGAGCGACCCATTCTTTCACAAATGTTTGTAGAAGCGTCTGCATGCCGAGGTGCTTGATTTTATACACCTGTGGCTATGGAAGTGATTGGAACACCTGAAGCCAATGATTTGGAGGGGTGTCCCAATACTTTTGGCAATATAATGTATATAAGATCTTGATTTTCAGAAATAATGTAGGTTATGGAATTCAATTCATTGTATCTTGTGAAATATGATTTGCAAAGAATGTGGCTGTGGAGGGCACTTTGTAATTATATAGGGGAGCGCAAATAAGGATAGGACCATGTTTTTAGAGTTATGATGTATTGTTTTAATATGTGTTCACAATGAATTAAGTCTTTTATGATTACACTGAATATATGCGTCTGGGAACCCCGATGTTTTGGTATTGTATTCTGACTCCGATTGTTGTGATAGCGAAATATATCCCTTGCTGAGACCTCTATGCCTGGCCTGTATAAGCAGATATACTCACTGCGGACAATCCTCGTCAGATAGCTGAACTCGTCAATACCGATTCATTCAAAAGAGGTGTTTATTCTTCTACATCAGGGTTACAGCAGATGATAGGAACAGCAGTTGAACGGTTATAGTATTGTGCGGTCAGAAAATGATGCCTTTCCTACGTACTGTGCAGATTACCTGAGTGTCCTTGTTACATGTTGCTTTCAACTGTGCCATGACACAGGAAGTACTGCACACAGGAAGAAGGGTGGGGCTACACTAGGGGAAAATACATCGTCACATGAGGAATAATTACAGAAAACATGTTTGTTACAACAGTAGGCCACTAGATGGCAGCATAGGATAACACATGGATTTAGCTATGAGAAAATAGTTAGGCAAATCACACTATATAAATTCTAACCTATATAACAATGCTAATATTAACTGAGGCTATGCATCTCATATTCTATGCCCCTGTTGGGGCGGCACATATTGTGTGTCCTACTGTAGTTCCACTTTAACTAACCAAAAGCATGTGCACATTTGACCGTTACTAAAGCAATGTACTGTGGGAATTATTCCCAGAGCTGATCATGTATTAGAAGTCCTTGTCGGCATGACCTTGCTGCATTAAATGACCAAATGTAGAAGAATCTTTGCAAATAACCAGAATTTTACAGAAGGACGACTTTTAATGTGTTTAGGATTGATTGAAAACAAGATCAAAAGTGGAGTTTTCCTTTAAACCGGGGAGTGTGCGAAGATTTCACAAAAACTACAAGTGTTTGTTCTTGCTTTCAAAATTTGGCCCTCCAACAATCCTGATCCTCACCTTGCGTATGTACGTGTAACAAAACCTATTCTCACCTTATATAAAGGAGTTTTCTTTTCTGTCTAAACCGTGTCCGCGTCTGCCTGTCTACATTTAGAAATGAGAAAGAAAAAAAAAAAGAGAATGCACAGTGTATACAGAGAAAAGGATTCCATCGCTTTCATCCCCAGCCTTCATTAACACCGCCACACAAACATGGGAACGGTAACCTTGAATAGAGCTCCTGCTTTCAACTTTTTAATTAGTTGCTACACAGCCATGCTGATAGCCTTTAACTGCCTGCCAGTGCTCATCCTTTTTATCAAACGATTGCTGCGGCAGATGTTTTCATGGCTGAGGACTTGCTTTTTTTCCTTCATTTTTAAGCGAACCGAAGCCAGTGATAGGCATTTGTGACAATCCGAATTCTCCTCCATTTGTCAGCAGTTATAAAAGTTCAGTCTTTCCTCTCAGGGATAGCTGTGTTTGCTGGTATTTACTTGTATTCTTTTCCTGTCAGAGGAGAAATGTCAGCCCAATGTCAGGCTATGAGGTCCCCGTCCATAGGTCTATCCATTGAGCTCAGGACTGATAAATGAAATTAGGCTCAATCAGGGGCGTAACTACAGATCATGGGGCCCCATAGCAAACTTTGATATACCTTGTCTGCAAAGTTTCCTCCTGCACATCTGATGTCAGCTTTTCTTGATTTGAAATTTTATGGGGCCCCCTTTCACCCTCAGGCCACATAGCAGCCGCATGGGCAGCTATGGCTATTGTTACGCCACTGGGCTCAATTCTCTTCATGGTCTCTTGTGCTCTTTGAACTCAAATAAAGAATACAAGAAAAAAGAAATTAGGCTCATTTCAGAAAGATTTGATGCAGAGGTAAGTTTCTTTATTTTAGCCATGTGACTGTAATTTTATAATCTCATTGGACTTAAAGGAGCTGTAAAGTCCCAGCATATCCTCTCCTGTTATAACATCAGCATTGTAATGGGAATACATACTAGACTTGTTTTTGATAATGCCCATCACTTCCAACTTCCTGGATTCTCAGTGTGCTTTGCATCTCTCCCTGCTGCTTGATGTGATGCAATCTCCATTTCCCTAGACTACATATGCCATCATGCATTGCTTCCAGCAAGCAATGATAATGTTACATTGTTCAGACGTTGAGTTGTAGTTCAGACGGCAGGCTCTGCAAAAATTGTGACACAAGGAAGTGCATATTCACGGGGATGAGTGAAATTGTGTCAGTGCATCGAGGAGGTCCATCCTATGGGCATCTTCAATAAGTTAGTTTACAAACTTCTAGATGGATCTGGTTACTAGGAGTGGGATAGAACTTACGGAAATTCAATATAGAAATGCTGTACAGATTTATTTTTAGTTTTTACTATAGATACCCTTTAACTAAAAATACTGTAACTGTCACTTTAAAAAAAAATAACATATCCTTATCCAAGCTGGTATCAATTGGGTTC
>NW_017306431.1:1480539-1483324 GCF_000935625.1 Nanorana parkeri
AAGAGAGGTACAGAAGTCAGTAATGTAACACAGAGTACAGAAGTCAGTAATGTAACGCAGAGTACGGAGGTGTAACGCAGATAGGAAAGCATTGGCCTAGCCCTCTGTCAGAGCAGTAGCATTGTCTCAGCCCTAGGGTTGCCACCTTTTCTTCAGGCCAAACCCGAACACTATAGCGCTTCACGGCAATTTGTTTGTAAAGTATACATCTCTGTCAGAGCAGTAGCATTGTCTCAGGCCTCTGTCAGAACAGTAGCATTGTCTCAGGCCTCTGTCAGAGCAGTAGCATTGTCTCAGCCCTCTGTCAAAACAGTGGAATTAGCTCAGCCCTCCATCAGTGCAGTAGCATTAACTCAATCCCCCTCCTCCATAGAGATAACATCAGCTCGGGATCTCGCGGATCTACCAATTCTTTTGGCAAGCAGTTTTCAATGATAGGGAATCCTGCTTCTGTATTTGATCATTTTATATACACAGTCTGAATTGCCCCGGAGTATGATAGGTCTACATTAAACATGCCCTGGCTCTTGTTTTATGTTTTTGCTTAACATAGGGTATGATTTATAGAGCAGTGGCATGACCTTGCCTCCAGCACATTTATAAAGCAGTGCTGTGCTCTACAAATGCTCTCTCCGCTACATTTGCTTAGATACTCCAAACCAAGAGAACCTCCATTAATTTTAATGAATGGGGGGAAAAAGTGTCGAGATGTGGGTGAAACCTGTCACATGACCTGTAAAAGTCTCTTTTCTTCTATCTCGGAGTGTTCTGTGGTCCCCAGAGAGAATGAACACACCAAACCAACCAAATCCCATCCTGTTTCTTCCCATTTTATGTTTAATAATAATTTTACAGGGTGAGCTAAAAGATTAAAATACAAGCGAAATAAACTCAGAACTATACTCTGCATGTACAAGATGGACATTTTCTAAGAAAAAGGGTACTATGAAAGGTTGCGTCCAGGGACAAGAAAGCACTGTGCTTGCAAAACTCAAATACGGATGCTGGAATTGTAATGTGACTGGCGGGTTCACCTTGACCCACGACGTCATACTTTATTAATATGAGTAAGGCTTTAGAGTGATTTCTGCATACCAAAAATTAATCATTTTAATTTCTTTTTTTGCTGGTCCCCATGATCTTGTACATAACCAAATACACAAGACATTACACTATAACCACACTGCCATCTGCTGTGAAGAAGTGGAATCTTGAATGTGTTTCATTAGCACTTATAGTATTCTGTTGCAATAATTTAAAGGGGTTTTCCTAGAAATAGCTATAAGTACCCTCAATTCTGCAATCTTTATCGTATTTGTGATGTTAATGGGGAAGTTCTTCTAAAACTGATATGCAACAAGAGGTCATTTAACACATAAAGGTGGATGGGAGCACCCAAAACTCCTAGGTGGACAGGAACAGGGTCAGGATTTATGGTAAGAAGATCTTGCTGGGAGTTTTAGGTGCATCCGGGACCTTTGTGTGTTCCAGCTGTTTTTATAATATAAATAGAGAAACCAGCATAGAGAGAACCGAAACCCCTCAAAGATGTCTACAGCAGGTGTGTAGACTCCAGAATTCAGCACAGGGATCTCACCAATAGAGTCTCAACTCTACAAAAAGTGTTGAGTGTGTAAAAATAGAAATATGAGTTTAAAGTGCAACTGAAAATCCTAAATCTTGGAGAAGAATTAGAACCCCTGTCAGTTTTTCAATTGCTGTATGTGTCCCCGTTAGGGAGATTCACCCCCTTTATATGTCATGGTGACCATTATGACCGAAAGTGAAAGAAAATCCCACATTTTAGGTTGTCATCAGAAGTGAAATAGATGGGAAAACTTCCAATGGGGACACTAGTTCTGGTGACAGTGTTGACCACCAAGGGTTTCCCTCTCTTTGGAAGGATTTCCTCTCACTTGCTGTAATGACTGTCAGACAGGAAGTGAAGGGAAATCTCCCCAATGGGACACAGATGGCAAAAGAAAAAGCTAGCAGGGGTTATAACTAGGGATGCACCGATATATCAGCCGCCGAAACATATCGGCCGGAGATGGCACTTTTGGCTAAATGCCAAAAGTGCCATTTTCCTGCTGATACATTGGCGCATCCGTGATTTCTTTCCTCCCCGCTGGGCGCTGCTCTGTGTCCCAGCAGGGAGGAGAGAAAGGGGACCTGTGTAAAGACTTTGACTTACCTAATCCTCGCTTCTGCAGGCTCCAAAAACGTCATCCGCAGCCTCTTAACCCTTAGCCCTGTATTATATGTGAGGATGCCAGGCGAAGAGCCCACAAGCTGGAGCCTAGGGAAGAGAGGTGAGCACCCACAGCCAGGGGAGCACGGGTCAGCAAAACTGCTTTACCAGGTCCCCAAGACATTAAAGGATCATTAAACCCTCGCATGTTTTTGCATATATCTACTGTTAGCAAGCAGTAGATATATGCAAAACTATTTAAAAAAAAAAAAACTTTTTCAAAGGGTCAATACTTACCTGTGTCTCCACCACGCACTCCGTCCGCACATCTAAAAAATTAACGGGCGGCCGCAAAGGATCTTGGGGCATGCGCATGCGCAGTTCAGATGTTCGGCCGGGAGACAAGGAGAGACACAAGGTAAGTCTATGGAGCAGCATGCACCCGCACAGACACCGTGGGACATGAGAGAAGAGGAGGACAGAGGAGTCAGCACTGGATTGAAGACCCGCACCAGCGCTGGAGGGACATCTGAAAACTACAGGAAAGACGATCAGGTTAAGAGGCATCATTTAAGGTAAGTCATTACATTAGCA
>NW_017306431.1:1483357-1486086 GCF_000935625.1 Nanorana parkeri
TGACATTAATGAGCAGTCAACCCTTGCAGTGCAGGGGTAGCCCTACTGCAAGGGATTTTTTTTTTGTTTCTCTGGAGGTAAGCTTTCTACCTTTACCTAAAACTTCAGACTAAACTGGCTGGTGAAGGGTTAGGGGGTCACTGGGATAACTATTCCACTTCCATGTGTAAAATTAGACTTGAGCTATTGAAGTCAGTAAACAACAAGCTTTTTTTTTTTTTTTTTTCAATAAAATGTGAGTCTGTAAATAAGTTAAAAAGAACTCCCAACTCCACCATACAAACTATTAATTATCCAGAATTTCATGTTTACCTGACTAAACACAAATAATTTTTAAATTTACTGCGATAATAAATAAAGAAAATATATCTACAAAACCACTACACATCTCCATGGATAACGGTAACAACAGGGACACCATGGGGGACATAAAAACTGCTATACGATTTGGTAACCTATGGATCTCAACATAACTAGAGCACACCTGCAATGGAATTTGGAACACAACGAAGGTGATTATGAGTAATAGTAGTGCACATTAAGGGATTTAAATAATAAGAACATTATGCAGACTCATCAGTCAGATATTTTGGGCATAACCTTTGTGCATAATATATTCTCACCAACAACCTATATGGCCGTGTAGCAGCAACCTAATGACATTGTGAGGAACACGGTGACCTTGGAACCTGCTGACAGCCGGAATTAATCAGGAACAGGATGCAGAAAGATGTTTTTAAGGGCTTGCCGTTATTTAATAATATAATAGGCCTTTAAGTATACAAGTGTTTGAAAGAACTGAATATTCCACCAGACAGGTTTTTCTAACCTGTACTGAGAACTTAAAGCGGACCTTTACCCCCTGTCACTATAAATCACATCAACATGCAGCTCTGCATGCTGATTTAAAATCATCTTACATTTAATAGTTAAACAAACATGTTTTTCATTTACTTACAAATCGAGTTCATCTACTTCCTGTCCTCTTCTGGCACAAATGTTGTAATGTGCCAAAAGCCTTGCATCCTGGGAAGGTGACATCAGCAGAGCATTGCTGGGAAGTCTCATCTGTAATCTCACGAGATCTCAGGGAAAGGCATTTTCCTCCCCTGAGATGATGTGCAAGGTCACATGTCCTAGTCACATGTGCCAGAGTTCCAGGAAGTAAAGGGAGATGGATTCATCTGCCCTTAGTAAAAATGGCCACTGTCAGAACAATGGGAAAGAAAAGAGAAAGAAGGAATCCAAATAATACAAAGCCGGCAATTATCTAGAAGTATGTGTTTGTAGATTGTCACTACTAAACCTTTCTAAAGGTGAGTTTGTTGTAATTTTAAAGATATGGGGAAAGGTCCTCTTTAAAAGTGTTTTTAATGCCAGTATTTACGTAGCTCCCAAATTCATTCTGAACCTTTACCATCATTCCATGCATCGGAGGAGCACCAGAGGAGCTTAAAGTCTACAGTCCATGTGAATAAACACACTTTGGACAAAGCTGATTAACCTGCCTGTATGGTTTTTGGGTTACAGGAGTAAACTAAGGCACCTCGAGACTAAGGCACCACACAAACATGCAAAGAAAATGGAAACTCCATGCAGATAAAGTTGCCCTCTAAAGTGACCCTGTCTACATAACTTCACTTTTCAATTAAAGTTATTCCTGTCAGTGAACAGTGTAAACATTCACCTTTTCTGCTGCCGTGCTGCCAAACGCCGCTCCAGTCCTGAGAAATCTCCTGCTGAAGTCCACAGGGGAACAGAGGCTTCCGGGAGTGTCGATCTCCTGGGTTCCCCACAGCTCCTACTGGTTTCTCCATGTCATGGTTCTTTATGTTTCTCCATGACCTCCATGTCATTGCAGTAGAGAGGAGTGATGTTAAGGTCATCAGGAGGCACCAGTGAGAAGAACGGCATTCCCGGAAGTGTCGGTTTCCCTGTGGTGTTCATTGAAAGAGGACACACTGCTGATGTCGTATCTGGGTGCCGGTATCTGGACAATGCCTGGAGCTGCTGATAGGCCCAGAAATATAAATTAATCAGGTCCGGAGGATGGTTAATGTAAAGAAGGTGAAATAATAACTATACATGCATTTCCTTTCCCTTTGAAAATTGAAGAATAAGGACCCATTTACGCTGTTGCATTATAACACACATGTTACAACGCATTAAAATGAATGTGCCCAACTTCCCCGTAATAAAAATACTGTTTGTTTTTCTGCATTTTAGCGCACCAGGCGGCCCATAGAAATCATGGAAGTGCATCAAAATGCATATAACATACGTTTTGATGTGTTGCACGGGGGCTTGCAGCGAACCTGGTTCGCTGGAGTTCGCCCCAAGCCCGCGCAGGTCTGTCACTGATTCACACCCCCTCCCAGTCCAATCAGTTGCAGCAGTGCATTCCATGCCCCACAGCTACATGCCAATAAGGGACAGGGAATTCCCTGGCCAAAACTGATCGGGCCAGGAGGGGTACTTCAGTGGTCGACTTGGGCGAACTCTAGCGAATCGGGTTCGCACCAAGCCCAGCACACCACTAATTGGCAACAGGTATTATTCTGACTCCGATCGTTGTGATAGCGAAATATATCCCTTGCTGAGACCTCTATGCCTGGCCTGTATAAGCAGATATACTCACTGCGGACAATCCTCGTCAGATAGCTGAACTCGTCAATACCGATTGAAGGTTGATCTCCAGGCCCTGTAGCTCTCTGGACAGTCATCAAACC
>NW_017306431.1:1486246-1544078 GCF_000935625.1 Nanorana parkeri
CTTGATTGCAGATTAGGCACACACATATACACAGCAGGCTGTAAGAATTCTATGCATTTTCTGACTATTCTGACTCCGATCGTTGTGATAGCGAAATATATCCCTTGCTGAGACCTCTATGCCTGGCCTGTATAAGCAGATATACTCACTGCGGACAATCCTCGTCAGATAGCTGAACTTGTCAATACCGATTCATTCAAAAGAGGTGTTTATTCTTTTACATCAGGTTACAGCAGATGATAGGAACAGCAGTTGAACGGTGATAGTATTGTGCGGTCAGAAAATGATGCCTTTCCTACGTACTGTGCAGATTACATGTGTGTCCTTGTTACATGTGGCTAGTAGCTGTGGCCATGACACAGGAAGTACTGCACACAGGAAGCAGGAAGGGGCGTACACTAGGGGGAAATACATCGTCACATGAGGAATAATTACAGAAAAACATGTACATTACAACAAAAGGCCACTAGATGGCAGCATAGGATAACACATGGATTTAACTATGAGAAAATACATAGGCAAACACACTATGTAAAACTTCTATCTATACTAACTTCTACAACATATTCTATGCCCCATTGGGGCGGCACAGGTATTAATAAGTCAATAAGTGATGACACTGGACTTGGTGCAAACCCAGTTCGCCTGCGTTCACCCAAGCCCACTCAAAAGTGGCCGGCACCCCCCCTTCCTAGTCTAATCAGTGTCAGCGGTTTCCGCGGGGCCACTGACATATAGCTGCGGGGCAGGAAATGCCAGGGGGGGGGTGTTCACAGTTTTGAGCGGGCTTAAGCAAACTCGGCTCCCAACAAGCCCAGGCTCATATCTACCCTTAACCCTACCAACTCTAAATGTAAAAACGCACATTAACACACATCAAAACGCATTTCAACACACAAAGGAAACGCACAATGATGTATGACAATGCACCAACGCACCTGTCCAAGGTTACCAAAGAAGCACCTCTATGCATACACAGGCTCTCAGAATAATACCATGTGATATAATAAATAGGCGCCACCATCCTCCAACACAACATCAGGCACACTGTAGACTTCATGTAAAATTCCTGACGCCATGCACCAAAGTTCTTTGATTTGCTATTGGTTACTACACAAGTGAATCTTGATGACTCCCTCCCGTAGAAAGATAACCCACTGCCTCTAGCATAATGTGTACGTTCAATGTGCATTGTTAAAAATATCTATTGCATTTGCATGTGGAACGTGCGGAGCCGGCAGGATCTGAGACGTGGGTGGGTTGGTGTAGTACAGGTGAAGCTCCATGGGTTGTATTACATGGTAAACCTGTTTCCAGGCTGTTATGTGATAAGGAACTAGAGACAATTACTTTAAAAGTGAAGGGCGTGACTACTCTAACTGCATTTGTTCCTGGTGGTGACGTTGGAGCTTAGAAGTGAGTACTTGAAGCTGGCTTCCTTAGAGACTTCCAGTCTTGTTACAGGTATGAGGGGCCTGGGGGTAAAGGGGTCTATAAAGCGGGGGGGAGGTGGCGCGGGGGGGTGTTACATTAAGCTTGGGTGCCCTGTGGCTGTTCAGCTTGAGATTCCCCTGGAATGAGCAGAGATCTTCAGTCTATGAGGTCAGGTAGACTTCAGCACTGGGGGGGAAATCCATAGGTCATATTAGAAAAGGTCTCTCTTCAATCCCATTAATATGAAGGTTCAGCCAAGCTGAGTGTCCATGTCTACGGCAGCATCCGGGGTCACAGGCACTTGACAGCAGTTGGTTGGTGGCCGCACAGCCAAACACCCCTCCGATGTCTATACTCACCCTAATGTATGATGCTAAAGGACTACTAAAGCTAGTTAACAGTTTTATTTCTGGAGAGGAGGTTTTAATCATATTCATGCATACTTAAAAATGATCTGCAGTTATCTTAAAAAATTAACCCTTGCAGTGGGGCTACCTCCCGCACCACAAGGGTTAACTGCTTGGTTTTCTCTAAGGGATAGAATACAGAAGATATACTTAACTGATCTTCAGTCCTGTGGCAGGCAGCGCTCACCTCCTCTCCCCTGGGCATCCTTAACGTCTAATGCAGGTGAATGGACTGCATCAGACGTGATGACCTCAGCGGGGCTTAGACCTTTGGAGCCGGTCCCCACCGTCTGTGGGGACCGGTGTAGCAGCCAGGTGAGATTGAGAATCAGGTGGGTATATATTTTTTTTTTTTTATTCGAGCCCCTAGGCCAAAGCGAGCAGTTAACCCTTGCAGTGTGGGGGTAGCTCCACTGCAAAGGTTAGTTTTTAGATTCCTGAACTTCCTCTTTGAATTGAAGGGCAAAGCGAGCAGTTAACCCTTGCAGTGTGGGGGTAGCTCCACTGCAAAGGTTAGTTTTTAGATTCCTGAACTTCCTCTTTGAATTGAAGATGATATAATGGGGGGAATTATACAATGGCACCAAAGAATATTGCCAACAGTACCATGAAAGAAATTCTGTACTGAGAAAACATGTGGGCTCCCATTGCTCGCTTCTTCTTCTGAAATTGCTAGTTCCCTGGCTGGCATGTTGATCAACTCAATTTAGTATTTTCTAAGTCAATGTCCCAGAGCAAGTATGCGAATCGGGAGTTCTGCCATCCCCAACTGCATGCTTGTTGCAGGTCGGTGATACGGAAGGTATCGAAGAGCAAGACAGCCGGGCAACTAACAGATTGAGAAGTGCAGGTTCCATCGGTGCAGGTTTCTGAAATCTGTAAATAATAAAAATTGCAGGGAGGTAAGATTTTTTTTTTTTTGGGGGGGGGGGCAAAAGAGACACAAAACGTCTCTCCTACCAAAAAAAAAAACCAAAACCTTATTTGCTTGCTCCTAGCAAACTTTTATTTTGTGCACAATGCCTGCGGCACATGTGCAGTGTCACCCCCTGACAGATATTGGGAATGGAGCTGTGTTCCGGCCCAATGTAACTCAGTTGCAGGACTTGCATCATCCGTGGCCGGCAAGGGCTAAAGAGGAGCAGCGTGGGATGGGGTTGGAGAAGATGATGAGGACCGGAGACTACGAGTCTGGACCTGTCATCACTTGAGAAGGGCAATCAAGTAGGTAAGTGTGCCATCATGTGCAAGTTTGCTGAGCATTCTCATAGATGCTTCTGGTTTAAAAACGTGGGGGGTTTAAAGTGACATTAAAGTCTCAAGTTTTTCCCCATTCTAATTCTGCATGATGCCTCTTGATCCGATCATCTTCTTCCTTCCACTTGTTCCCAGCAGTCCCTCCAGTGCTGGTGGCGGTCTATGTTCCTCCGCAGACTGCTGTCTCTTTCTGCCCCACGGAGTCTGTCTGACGCACACACTCCCGGCTGCGTGCATTGACTTAGTGCGTCTCTCCTCCTCCCCCCGCCACTGATGTCCACTGCACATGCGCCCGCACACATGCGCCCGCACACATCCTCCTGCACGGCCGCTCGAGAAGCTTCAGATCTACAGCAGGAAGCGAGCGGATGAGACACAGGTAAGTTTTTACCTATTTGGTAACTTTTTCAAATGTTTTTGCATATATCTCCTGCTTGCTAGCAATAGATAAATGTAAAAACAATTGAGACTTTATTGTCACTTTAATATTATACTAACCATTCCCGAGGCTCCTGCCCAAGGCACCTAGGTGAGGGTGTCAGTTTCCTCTTTCCAAGGTGAGGATGTCATCATCCTCTTTCCACCGAAATCTGCGAAATGTACAGTAGAGTACTCTAAATCTTCAAGAGAAGACGCTCCCAGCACTGTGCTCATCATGCCCCGGGATCTCGTCGGCAGGAAGATGTCACCATTATGTTATCCTATGTGATACAAACAGAGGTTTGCCTGAGGACGGGACCGCATGGTCTCGAAACGTCGCTAAGGAGATGTGTGTTATCTCAGTCAATAAACAGCATTGACTTTAATATCATGGAGTGCGAGTGACTACTTTCATCTATCTACATTTCACGGAGGCATCCGTTGTCACTACCGCACCCACCCAGTTGGATTTGGGTTTTTGTCCGGTCAGGAGTGCGATGGGACAGGAGGATTAAGTATTCCTATCTGCATACTGTTTGGTTGAATGGGGGCGGGGGCCTGTATGAAGTGACCACATCCTACGGGTCGCAGCTCCATACTTCAGTGCTGTCTATTGCACCAGCCCACTGCTGTCAATCAGCAAAGGGGACCTGAAGTTCTCTATCAGGTCCTCATCTAGTGATTGACAGCAGCAGAGGGCGGGTGCATTAGCCAGCTTGCTATTGGATATTGCAAAGTGAAATAGCCAATAGCAATCTAGCTATGCATTGCTATGCTGGGTTTTTTTTATTTTTTTATTCTGATGGCAGCAGCTGTCAGAATACTAAAAAAAAAACACAAAAAAAACCAAACCAGCAGATAGCAAAGAAGCTGTGTTGTGGGGGGCGGCAGAGGGCACCTCCCTGAAATTGCTTTTTTAAGGTTGGGATTCCTGATGATAGCAAGGTGTATGGGCAACTTTTTTATACTTTAATTGACTACCTCTGCCCTAGCACAAGGAGTATGAAAGGATCTTCATAAAAAAAAAGTAAGAAACAAATCCTAGAAAAAACACGAAGGCAGCCACTGCATCTAAGAAGTGATGACATTTACACACATTGTAGCAGGCAACTCTTCTTTACTATAATACTATCCACCAAAAACATGGCCGCCGCAAGCGGCTCCTGGGTAGCGACAAGCCACTCTACCATGACGTCATCCGAACGCGTCATTCCCGGAAGCAAGTTGCGGAAGAGAACCGCGGGAGGAGCTGTCAGTGAGGCAGCGTGCAGTAGAAATAGTAGCAGGGGGAGGGCGCTGTCTCCTCATGTGCTCGGTGTCCCGGGTGAGCGCATCAGGTGACTGAGCCCCGGTGAGGACTTTCTCTCCTGCTTCTTTTGCTTGTATTGCTGAGCTGCTGTTGTGTGCCCTATCTGCTCTCCTCCTCTGTGTGTCTCATATGTGGCTGCTCTGACCTTGCCTGTGTTCACCATGTACAGGACTCTGAAACGATCCAGCATCCTGAGGATGGCTATGACAGGGGATGGGGAGCTGGAGAAGGAGGGCAGGGAGCCCTTCCTGGTCAGAGCCCTGAAGATCGCCATGGTGGTCACTCTCTACTGGTTTATCTCCATCACCATGGTCTTCCTGAACAAGTACCTGCTGGACAGCCCATCCCTGAAGCTGGACGCTCCGCTCTTCGTCACCTTCTACCAGTGCTTGGTCACGGTGGTCCTGTGTAAAGTCCTCAGCCTGCTCAATCTGGTCATCCCCTTGCAGATGCTGGAGTTCCCCTCCATTCGCTTCGACCTCAAAGTCCTGCGCAGTGTACTGCCCCTTTCTGTGGTCTTCATCGGCATGATCACCTTCAACAACCTGTGCCTCAAGTACCTCGGCGTGGCCTTCTACACGGTGGGCAGGTGCCTCAGTACCGTCTTCAACGTCCTGCTTTCCTACATCCTGCTGAAACAGACCACGTCCCTCTACGCCTTGCTGTCCTGCGGGGTCATCCTGGGTGAGGCTTGCTACGAGAGTTCAATTGTTTTGCATGTTGTATATTGTAACCTGAATGGTTTTTGGTTTTTCCAATGTTTCATAATTTAGGATTAGAGCTGCCTCTCTCAACCTCCCTTGGGAGGGTGCTCCGCATATTGATGGTCAGGGGAGAAGCCCCAGTTACATTGGTGGTCAGTGGGACTTAGATTAACATTTGGAGAAAAAATATTAATATTTGTGGTAGCCAAGGAACCCCTAAAAACCTCTGGAGGAACCTCTGGTTGTGTGAGGCTGAGTTAGGGCAATGCATAGATTGGGGAAGCCTTATCTTTTTTTTCATCTTATTTCAGGTTTTACTGCCCTTGGAGAGATTCCTTCACTTCCTGTCTGGTAAAAAGCCTGTCTCCAAGACAGGAAGTGAGGGGAAATCCCTCCAACAGCAACACAACAGAAGTTAAAGTGTGCGTGCGTGCGCACACTAGAACCTCCTATCAGTGTTTTATTGTTTGTTACAGATTTTCCCTCACTTCCTGCCTAGTAAGAGGTTGTCCCCAAAACTGGAAGTAAGGGGATGGCAGTAAAATCTGACAAGGGTTCTATCCCCATCCCATTTGATGCGCTATAAAGTAAATAGAATTTGGTTCTTGCCTTTGCACAGTTTTATTGTTTGTACTTTGTATTAGCATTTCAATGATTGATTTTACATGTCTTTGATCAACTTCTTGCCTCTGCAGGTGGCTTCTGGCTCGGCATAGAGCAAGAGGGTGCGGAAGGCACCTTGTCTTGGGCTGGAATATTTTATGGGGTCCTGGCCAGTCTCTGCGTTTCCCTGAACGCCATTTACACCAAGAAGGTCCTTCCCGCTGTTGACGGCAGCATCTGGCGCCTGACCTTCTACAACAACGTCAATGCTTGCTTCCTCTTCCTGCCCCTGATGCTGGTGTTCGGGGAGATCGGCACCCTGCTGTCGTTTGACAAGCTCAACTCTGTGCACTTCTGGGGCATGATGACTCTGGGGGGGATTTTCGGCTTCGCTATAGGGTACGTAACAGGGATGCAGATTAAATTCACCAGCCCCCTGACTCACAACATCTCGGGGACGGCAAAGGCTTGTGCCCAGACTGTGCTGGCTGTCTTCTACTACCAGCAGGTCAAGACTGTGTTGTGGTGGACCAGTAATCTCATGGTACTAGGAGGCTCTTTTTGCTACACGTGGGTGAAGGGTATGGAGATGAAGAAGACACAAGATCAGCCTGTGCAGACTAATACGACAGAGGAAAAGAACTCTGCTCCTGTGTAATAATACGACATTCAGACTGAAAATAAAACCGATATGAACATAGTGAGCATCAAATGTGAAAAACTGTGCACCCACCTATGGACCACTGAATGCAGTTATTTCATACTGCTTCAGCCACCCAACAACCTGCCGACAGGCGACATTTCCCGGAACCTTTGTAATGACTTAAAGGGTCTGTTCCCCAGACTGATAACACAGTATTGAATCTACTCAGCTGGGTGGAAAATATTAGCCATCTTCATACCTCTTAGGATTGGTACAGTGAGGGCCCATTTACACAATTACGTCTGGTATCACTCGTCCTACTCTGCATTGCCATAATGCTCTGTAGATGTGCCGTGCATTGCAATATACTTATTTGCATTCGTATGCACATATATAGTGCACTGTATAACAATGCAAATACTCTGTGCATTGAGCTGCATTGTAAAAAAAAAAACATGCAGGACCTATTTTGTTTAATGCACAAAGCATAAATGATATGGTGTGAATGAGCCTCCTCTTTATAGTTCTTGGCTTCACCCATCCACTAAGCCCAGTAAAAGGTTATCACACTCTGCTTTCTTTATTCTATAGCTAAAGGAGAACTATGAGGTGAGTGCTTTTCACTCACCTCATAGTTCTAGCCGACCTGTGACAATGAGACTGTCACAGGTCGGCTCAGTAGATCGAGAAGTGAGCGAACACATACCGGCATTCGCTCACCTCTCGATCCTGTCGCTGCTCTCTGCCGTGGCAGAGGTTGGATTCCCCCCTCCCCGATCCGCCAGCGCTGACTGGCGGATTGGGAGGGGGTGGGTACAGCTGGCTCTGCCTCTAGATCGGCAGAGCCAGCTGTCACTCACGCAGCTGTGCGGATCCAGACATAATTGTCGGGATCCGCTTCAGCTGCGGCGTCTCAGTATACCGCGAGCAGTAGTATACTGAGCTTAGGGTGACGGGAGGATGCTAGTTTGTGTCCTCCCGTTACCCTAAGGAGAACTATGGGGAAAAGCCTTAACCCCATAGTTCTCCTTTAAAGTAGCATTAAAGGCAGGCAGGGGAATTTATCAAACCTGGAGCAGATGAGCACCGTAACCAATCAGCTTCTCTCTCATTTTCAAATCTTAAGGTGCCCACACACCTTGCGATAATCGTACGATAATCACGGGAAATCCCGCGATCGTACGATTATCGCATGGTGTGTGGAAGGCGTGCAACCTCTACTACTGTAAGGTCGCACGACTTTTAACTTACGAACATGTTTGAAAACCCGCCGAGCATCGTACGATGTTCGGCGGGTGTATAGCATGTTCGTAAGATAAATGCCGCACGGGCCGGTGTGCGCAAGCGCACACTGCCCGTTCAGCATTGCGATCATCGCAAGTACGATCTGCCTGTCCAAGAAAGGCAGATCGTACGTTTTTTTAATTACCTTACAACCATTGCAAAACAAAAGTCTTGCGATGGCTGTAAGGTGTGTGCCCAGCATTAACTGAACAAACTGATGATAGAAGCTGATTGGTTGCCATGCACAGCTGCTCCAGTTTTGGTCAATTCCCCCACAGGGTGTTTTTGTACCCTTTTTTTTTTTAAAGGAGAACTATGGGGTCAGTGCTTTTCCCCATAGTTCTCCTAAGGGTCTCAGGAGGACACAAACTAGCGTCCTCCCGTGACCCAAAGGTCAGTAGTGTACTGAGAACGCCGCAGCTGGGACAGATCCTGACATTACTGTCGAGATCCACCCAGCTGCGTGATTGACAGCTGGCTTTGCCTATCTAGAGGCAGAGCCAGCTGTACCCGCCCCCGTCTGTTCCACCAGTCAGGGCTGGAGGATCGGGGAGGGGGGAATCCCTGCAGGGAGCCGTGAGTGACGGTCACGGCTCTCTGCAGGGACATGATCGAAAAGTAAGCGAGCGACGGTATGTGTTCGCTCACTTCCCGATCTATTGAGCCGACGCGTGACAGTTTCATTGTCGCACGTCGGCTCGAACTATGAGGTTGAGTGAAAATCACTCGCCTCATTCTCCTTTCGAATGCATTCTCTGCATTAAGGTAAAAACCACCCAGTACCTTTTTTTTTTTTTTTTTTAGCCGCCGGCCCAAAGCGATACTTCGTTCCCCATTCTTCCTGGTTGCGGGGGGGAGGATACTAATGGTGGAGGAGCCATAGGCTGGAGGGATGGAAGGGGGCGGGCATAGCTGGCTCTTCCTCTAGATGGGTAAAGCGAGCTGTCACTCATGCAGCTGGGTGGATCTTGACTGTATTGTTGGGGTCCGATCCGGCTGCGGCGCTCTGAGCATATAGCGGGCAATAGCCCTCTATATACTGAGTTTTAGGTCATTGGAGGTTATTATATGTCCTCCCGTGACCCTAAAGAGAAATGTGGGGAAAAGGTTAACCCATAGTTCTCTAAGGTCATTTAGAGTCAGGGTATGTTCACACCAGCAGTCGCGGTCAACCACATGGCTGCTGCTGTGCGTGTCCCCGAACAGTGCCGATGCGCTCGATCGAGCCGCATCGCACTGTTTTTCTTTTTTTATGTAGAACTTTCTTTTTTCCAAAGACAGGGATTCTGGGGGGTTCTGATACCGGTGTGCTGTTCTGTTCCCTTTTTCACACTGAGATGTAAATAATACTTAGTTGCTCTTTAAATCAGCCATGAAGTGTATATACAGCAATTTAGAAAAAATAAATATTTTTGTATAGAGAACATGTTTGTTCCATGTCTTGGCGGTCAATGGAGAAGGCCCTCCCTTACCTTAGCGGTCAATGGGCATAATCTTACAAAGATTATGCACAAACAATGGTAAATGTTGGGGCAGAATCTAGTACAGATGTCCGTATGGCTCAGAATGCCAGTGGGTTGATATCAATGATTTTTTTTAACTATGTTTACAGTTCTATTTAATCTCCTTGAGCTTTAGATTTAAATACAATATTTGTCAATACTTTCTTTACAATTCTATTTCACCTTTTATGTAATATTAGATTTAAATACGAGATTTATTATGCGGCAATCAAATTGGAAATAGGAGAGGAATCACTGTATTCTTAAAGAGACGGGATTTAATGTAGCGTCATTCCTTATGGTAAAATGCAGGGCATTGTGTGTACAATCTATAGGAAAGAAATCACAGCTGTTGCTCATGGCAACCTCATTTCTTGCTTTTCTAGCACTTTAGAAGAATTTCCCTGATTGCTCTGGGTGACGGTTCCTATTCTGATGCTTTGCACATTGTCTGACTGCCTCTTTCACTGTCACTTTTAGGCCTCATGCACACGACTAACAGCCGGACCCTACAGATCCATGCTGCGTGCACGGCCGTATCGCGCCGCTCCCGGGAAAGACAGATGCTGCGTGTGATTTGTATGCAGCAGCCTGTTCTTCTCTATGGGAGTACGCGGCCGTACTCTCACCCGAATCGCACATCTGTGCGGGTGTCCCTGCTCGTACGCAGGGCGGGATGGATCCTGTCTATGTTCGAGCATGGACACCCGCACGGATTTCCAGTTCAGGTGAGCGTACGGCCGCGTAATCCCATAGAGACGAACAGGCTGCTGCGTACACATCACACGCAGCACCTGTCCTTCCCGGGAGCAGCTCAATACGGCCGTGCACGCAGCTCAGATCTGTACGGGCCGCTTGTTAGTCATGTGAATGAGGGCTTAACATCAATGGAAAAGCCATGCCTTTTTTATATCCTGTACCCTTTCGTGGAGCGTTCCTTTCAATTCCTGTCCCTGGTGACGCAACAGGATAGAGTATGGAAGGGTAAGAACCCCAATGAGGTTTTTATCGCAGTCTGTGTCTCCTTTGGGAAGGTTCACCCTCTATTCGCCCCGGTAAGTATTGTCACCGGAACTGGAAGTGAGGGGAGAATCCACACTGAGTTGTCACTGAAACAGGAATAAAGGTAAAATCTTCCAGTGGGGAAAGCTGTCTTAAGTGGGGATTTCCTCTTTAGAAAAATGGAGGGGTAATTTACAAAACAAAGAGGGGTTTTATCCATTCCCTACACCTAATCTAAAATAAAAGTTTTTGCTTTTATTTAAAGGAAAACTATAGGATAAGTGTTTTTCCCCATAGTTCTCCTAAGGGTCACGGGAGGACACAAATTAGCGTCCTCCCGTGACCCAAAGCTCAGTATATAGCGGGCTACAGCTCGCGGTATACTGAGACGCAGCAGCTGGGATGGACCCAGACATTGCTGTTGAGTTCCATCCAGCTGCGTGATTGACAGCTGGCTCTTCCTATCTAGAGGCAGAGCCAGCTGTCCGTTCTGCCAGTCAGCGCAGGAGGATCAGAGCTGGGAGGGGGGGAATCCCTGCAGAAGCTGTGAGTGACAGTCACCGCTCTCTGCAGGCACATGATCAAGAAGTGAGCTAGAGATGGTATGTGTTTGCTCACTTCCTGATCAACTGAGCCGCTTGTGACAGTTTCATTGTCACACGTCGGCTCGAACTGAGGATGAGTGAAAACCTCATAGTTCTCCTTTAAGAAAATAAGGTTGTCGCCCTATGGGCACCTTTTTGTTTTCCTGGCATGATCCTGGGAGAAATTTGACGCTGTGGGTAACAGGGACACTTCCTTTCCGCACTAGGGATTCTGTTAATAGGAAATCCCATCTCTGCCTTCTGTCTCAGTCTAAAGTACAACTTGCTTTTAATATAGCAACCAGATTCCAACCATTTCCCTTTTTCTGGGCATGTGCTACTCAGATGAGTGTCGGTGGCACAGCAAAGGACGGATGTGATTTCAGCTGCTCGGATAAATGATTCTCTGTGTTCCAGTGGAAATACAACCTGTTTTGTGTCATGGGACAGCAATTCTTTCCAAATATTTTAACAATGTTGTCACTTTTTATATGATTCAATAAACCAGTAAAGGAGTGTGGTTGTAAATGTTTTTTTCTCTCCAATCCTGCAAAGCAATAAACAGCCTTTATTATTGGATGAACACACGCAGAACAGAAATTGATGTGACCTCTGTCACTAGAACATTTGTATCTAAACCCAAGAAGACAAATATACCTTTTTGTCTTGTAAGTGAGAAATATTGCCTATGACTGTGTCGCTTGCAGCACCCCATAGTGCAGCAGTCAGGTTTTTGTAACACGGTGCACCTTAAAGGAGAACGATGAGATTAGTGATTTTTCACTCACCTCATAGTTCTAGCCGACCTGTGACAATGAGACTGTCACAGGTCAGCTCAGTAGATCGGGAGGTGAGCGAACACATACCGGCATTCGCTCACCTCTCGATCCTGTCACGGCTCTCTGCCTTGACAGGGGAAGGGCCGGATTCCCCAGCGCTGACTGGCAGAACGGACGGGGGAGGGGGCGGGTACAGCTGGCTCTGCCTCTAGATAGGCAGAGCCAGCTGTCAGTCACGCAGCTGGGCGGATCCAGGCACAATTGTCGGGATCCGCTTCAGCTGCGGCGTCTCAGTATACCGCGAGCTACAGCTCGCAGTATACTGAGCCCAGGGTGACAGGAGGATGCTAGTTTGTGTCCTCCCGTTACCCTAAGGAGAACTATGGGAAAAGACTTGAACCCATAGTTCTCCTTTTAAACCCTTGGGGTTTTTTTGCATATATCTATTGCTAGCAAGCAGTAGATATATGCAACAAAAAAATGTTTTTAAAGTTACAAAAAAGGTTAAACTTACCTGTGTCTTCGCCGTGTGTTCCCATCAGAATATCTGAAAAATCTCGGGTGGCCACAAAGGATCATGGGACGGGTGCATGCGCAGTACAGATCTTCGGCCGGGAGACGAGGAGAGACACAAGGTAAGTAGATGCAGGCAGCGCGCACGCGCACAGATTCCGTGGGACACAGAAGACACAGCAGTCAGCGCTGGTTCAGAGACCCGCACCAGCGCTGGAGGGACAGCTGAAAACGACAGGAAAGATAATGATGATCGGATCAAGAGGCATCATTATGGCCTGATTCACACCTAGGCAGCCCTGTCTTTGCCCTGTCTGCGTTAGTACGTGCATTAACAGCATGCGGTTATTTGCACGTTGTGGAAATGGAAGAATGTGTATTTAAATACGCATTAACGCTCACGAAAATGTGCAACATGCTTCTGCCGCGCATTTTTGGGCATTTCCGATGAAGTCTATGGGGAAAAAAAGCTCTTAACTGCCCAAAGAAGCTCATGTACCTTTTCGTGCGTTTGGCGTTTTTTTCTCCTCAGGTATGAACCAGGGCCATTGAAAATCATGGAATTTCTTGTGTTGGGCATTTAAAATCGCTTTTCAAACTGCTCAAAAACTCCTAGGTGTGAACCAGGGCTTAGGGTAAGTCCTTACACTAGCACTGGGGGGGGGGGGGGTATAGTTTAATGTCACTTTAAATTGCAAGTAGTAAAGGGTAAGAGAAAAAAAATGTACCGTCAATTTAAGAAAAATTGCCCCAAAGTTGTTGTCTGTGAGGAAGTGGTAGTTACTCCACTGGAAGTTGTTGTCAGTGTTAGGAAGTGGTAGTTACTCCACTGGAAGTTGTTGTCAGTGTTAGGAAGTGGTAGTTACTCCACTGGAAGTTGTTGTCAGTGTGAGGAAGTGGTAGTTACTCCACTGAAGAAGAAAAAAAAAGCATTTTTATCTCTCTCTGTTAAGGTGCCCATACACTGCTCAATTCTCGTACGAGAATCGGGCAAAATCCCGCGATCGTACGAGAATCAAGCAGTGTGAACGAAGACGTGCGACCGTTTCTACTGTACGGTCGCACGTCTTTTGTCGAACCAACATGCTCGAAAACCCGCCGAGAATCGTACGATTTTCGGCAGGTTTCTAGCCTGCTCGTCCGATAGCTGCGGAACGGGCCGGTGTGCGCACGCGCACACTGCCCGTTCTGCATTGCGGTCATCGGAAGCCCGCCCCTCAGCGGGGCGGGCTTTCGATGATCGCAAGTACGATCTGCCCCTCCGAGGTGGGCAGATCGTACAAGCTTTCAATAAGCATACGACCATCGCAAGACAAAAGTCTTGCGATGGTCTTAAGGTGTATGGGCACCTTTTACTTACGGTTTGAGTATTCCCCTCACTTCCTGGCAAAATGTTGTCAGCAGGACAGAAAGTTAGGGAAAAGCTAATGGATCTTGGATAAAAACCTAATGGGGTTCATATCCTTCCTCACTCTGTGTAAACCTAATTAAAATGTTTTGAATGGGCATTGACTTTAATATATCTGTTCCAAAATATTCGTAAGCTTTGGAATTTGTGAAAATAAGCAGGTCCTGCTCTCTACTCTGCCCTTTCCAGCATACAGTGTGCTTCGAGACAATAGGTGTTTGTTATGTCAAATGGGAAGTGTGCCAACGCCTTGTATGACCTGCCTTTTAATTCACTGACTCACCGCCCTGCCATGTGAACATGAATACCTGGAGATCCAGGATGTGCTCTGTACAAAAATAGTAATTGTCTTCTCCTTTTTTTTTCCCTTTTGCAAAAGCATGCAGTGGAAGTCCGGTGGCTGTTTGTTGTTTTCTCGCAAGACTTTTAAAACTGAACTCTACAATATTCCCCAAGCTGCACACTACGGTTCTTCCTTGCATCCCATATGTCACTACAGGACACAGTAGTGACATAGGGACCTGCAGGAGGAACCAGAGGATTCAACGGAGACCAGATATGCAAAAACACCCGGATGTATTACAAACGGTGGCTGGAAATCAACAATTCAACAGAACTTGTAAGCTAAGGGCTCATTCACACCAGCCCCATAGGTCAGCATTGCCAAACACAGTTCCAATGTATAGACAAGACAATTTGCATTAAGGGCCTTTGCCTCAGTTCACACCGGCGTGTGCTAAAAAAAAGGCAAAGGTTACATTTTTAGGCTAGGTTCACATCTGCACAACACGCGGGACGCGCGATCGTGTTCAGGTGCACACAGCAATTGCCCCGCAGCCCCATTGATTTTAATGGGGTGACATCCGTGCGGCAATCGCAGAAAAAAGGTACACAGCGCGCGGCTGTTTGGAAGCACGGGCGGAATCGTGGCTGGAAACCGCGCAATCCGCCAGGCGCGACTGGGTGCCATTAGAAAATGTTAGAAATTTTCTAATGGCACCCACAGCGCGATCGGTTCACACCTTGGCGACTTCTGACCTGACCGGTGTCACCTAGTTGTGAACCTAGCCTTAAGCAGTGCATTGGGTTGCGCTACAATACATCACGATGCGCGGTGCCGCATAGAGTTGAGTGAAATGTAACCTCTTGTATCATTTAAGTTTATAAAGGAAAAAGCAAAGAGTGGGATGCATTGTAACAATGCATTGTGCCGCCAGCACAATGCACACCAGCGGGTGCAAGGTATTGGTAGCATAATGCGCTTCCACTGGTGTGATTGGACCCGTAGTATTTATCTTTCACAGTTTGTTCTTGAAGTGTATTTCCACTTTGGCAATCAAATTTGAGAAAACCCCTGCATATGTTTGTGTGTGCCTATTCACACAGCATACCTAATCATTCTTACCTTTTCAGATGTTTTGTTGCAGCAGGCAACATGGCTGATTCCAGGTTTTTCCTCAGCCCCTTCACAGTGATCTGTGCTTTTAGAAAGACATAGGACTGATGTTTGTGAATTGTGTTTCTCTCATTAACATACAATGGGGAAGCCCCTTACCCCCTCACAATCCATCCTAACATTACAAAAGAAGGAGAAGCGAGTAGAAATTTGAACCCTTGAGAAGCCAAGAAACCCTGACTCAAGTAAAAGTAATTTAAACTGCAAGAACCATGTTTTAAATATATTTTGTATAGCTTGTGCTATGGGAATGGGAGCCTGTAACAAAAATAAAATAGGTGTTCTCCCAATTCGGCTGTGAAAGTGGTGATACAATGTTAGAGGAATCATCAAGATTCTAACCGTGGGTGGCCCTGCCAGCTCGTCAGATGTCGATTATTCAATTGACTTTTGTCAAAGGAGACGTGCCGAAAATTGCTGGCTGAGCGGCGACTGAACGGATATTCTGACAGCAGCTGACGGGAGTACAATAGCCCAACAAGGGAGATACCTGTAGGACACTGTTTAGTGTGGATGGGGGAATCTGTTAGAGGTTGATTTATAAATCTTCCACTCAGCGTATAGCTGGGCGAATGCCGTTCACACAACACTACCGCCACTAGATGGAGCCGAAGAACATAGAACATTCCCATTGCCCTCAGCGCCATCTAGTGGTGATAGCGCCGCACAAACGGCATATGCCCAGCTGGACGGAAGATTTATAAATCAGCCCCCTAGGGGTGTATTTTGGTTTGGGCCTAATCGACCCTGCAGAGCCCACCTGAGACTCTCTGATGGGCTGTGCAGAATCTATGATGGGCTCTGCAGGGTCCCTTGACCAGCAGTGTGATCCTCTTACTTGTATCTGCTGTCTCGAGCTGCCCGCTGCTGGACTGGGTCTCCTTCACTGCCCGACAACTCTTCTGGGTCCCGGCCCCCTCCGCTGCCCGACGGCACTTCCAGGTCCCGGCTTCCTCCGCCACCCGAACGGAGCTGCGGGGATCCAGACCCGCCCCTCCTGCTGCTTGCTTGATAAGGCAGCCGAGGCTTCCGAAATCTGTGCAGCCTGGCTCGCCTGACTATTTTGGGGATGGGATTTTTGCTGCCTTCCTGGAAAGTGGCAAACGCCTTGTTTGCCTCGTGGCAGATACGCCCCTGAGTATATGGCTAGCTTTAGTTTAAAGATAGAGTCGCTTTAAGCGGTAGATGACAGGTACAGCACAAGTTAAAACAACATTCTAAGCTATTTTATCACAGGTGTCGCCGCCTTTAGTGAATAATACGACACGGAATGCTTATGCACCGTGATGTGGAAATGAATGCTTTGTGTTCAGGGACAGCACCCAGACACTCAGACATAATTGGCCAAAACTAGGCTAAGTGAATGTCCCTGTTTGTAGTGTCATGTAATTCCAGCTGTGACTTCCCTTAGCGAGCCTGTTCCTGGCTTGATGTAATGCTGCTTCATGCTGACCTACATACCGGGCGGATATAGAGCAGGAGCCTTGCAAGTCACTGGAAATGCTGTCTGATTTTATAATGGCCATTAGCAGCTGAATTTCAGCAGAAGCTGGAAGGAGAACAGCCGAGCTGAAACAAGCAAATCAATCTCGATAAACGCTCGGCCGTAGAAGCTGAGACATAGAAGCCAATGTCTGCAAACAGCTCTGGCCTACGGTGATAGGATTTTGCAGTTTGATTTATCTTATACGTTTTATTTAATGATGATGAATTCTGTAGCGGTTCAAGTTGAGCTCCGGGGAGACATAGAGATTATGCAGAGCTGAAATGCATGTATGTGAAATGTTGTAGGTTCAGTCATTCTGCTCAGCTATGTTCGTGATCCAGGAACTCCCATCACAACCAGGCTAATGACCTCACTCCACACTCCACAGCAGATAAGCAGCCTAGCTGGGTCACTGACACAAGCTGTTGATTGGTGGGTCATAACCCAGCTCTGCCTCCTGTAAGCGCTTTCATAGATTAAAGGTGGCCATACACTCTACAACCATCGCAAGACTTTAGTCTTGCGATGGTTGTAAAGGGATTAAAAAAACGTACGATCTGCCTATCTTGGACAGACAGATCGCACTCTCGATCATCGCAAGCCCGCCCCCCAGAGGGGCGGGCTTCCGATGACCGCAATGCTGAACGGGCAGTGTGCGCGTGCGCACACCGGCCCGTTCAGCATTTATCTTCCGAGCACCGTTCTGACCAGCCGAGAATCGTACGATTCCCGCCTGGTTTTCGAACATGCTGGTTCGACAGAAGACGTGCGACCGTATAGTAGAAACGGTCGCACGTCTCCGTTCACACTGCTCGATTATTGTACGAAAAACCGATCGCATACGATTATCGTACGATAATTATCGTACCATACCAGGCACCGATCCTGGATAAAGGTCTGGTATGTATTTTGTAGGGGCCACATGTTGTTTTTTTACATTTACAGTTTTTACATTTTAGACCGACGTGCCTCAAGGTTTTGCAGAAGAGACAAGTGATAGACTGCCCAGAAAAAGTAAGAAAGTGTGGATGAAATTAACCAAACCATTTAACTATTACGACTTCACCTAAATATATTTTTCCTTCACTGGCCTAAACCCCTAGGTAAGGAAAACACAGCCTACAGACTCAAGGGGCCACACAGCAAGTGCCAAAATGCTGTATGCACCCCCTGGGCCACAGGCAAGCACCAGGTGTCTAAGGGGTTACATTGGAGAGATTTCAGCTCATTTGCTGCTGTGTCTCTATGACAGGAAGTAAATAAGAGATTTTTACCGTAAGACACTATGGGGCCAACTGTCTAATACCGCTCGCTCCTACTGCAATCAAGTGCTTTGACTTAGGCTCGCCATAAGTGTTAAGGTGGCCATACACTGTACAACCATCGCAAGACCTTAGTCTTGCGATGGTTGTAAAGTGATTAAAAAAACTTACGATCTGCCCATCTTGGACAGGCAGATCGTACTCTCGATCATCACAAGCCCGCCCCCCTGAGGGGCGGGCTTACGATGACTGCAATGAGGGGCGGGCTTAAGATGACTGCAAACGGGCTGTGTGCGCGTGCGCACACCGGCCCGTTCGGCAGTTGTCGAACCAGCAGGCCACTAACTCGCCGAGAATCGTATGATTCCCGGCGGGTTTTCTAGCATGCTGGTTCGACGGAAGACGTGCGACCGTACAGTAGAAACGGTCGCACGCCTTCCATACACTGCACGATTCTCGTACGATCGCGGGATTTCCCGCGATTCTCGTACGAGAATCGTGCAGTGTATGGGCACCTTTACAATCTGCCCATACAATTTCTGTACAATCAACTTTAGATCTACCAAAACTATATGTTATGTAATATGAGGACCTACCTAATCTAAAAAAAAGTTATACTCACCCAATTGCTCTTAGAGCCTCATTTCCCCTCCATTGCAGCGCTCTAAGGTCTCTGAGTCATCACGTTCTATACGCATTATATAGGACATGTGGATGCCGAGGGACATTCCATCACTGGAGTGGTGGGGAAGACAGACTTCAGGGACCAGAGTAGCAGCCAGCTGATTCGGGGGAGTAGGAGGGAGGGGGTAGCCACACTGCAAAAGTTAATAAAAGTTTTGCCCGTGGTTCTTCTTTAAGTACACATTGCGCTATTCCACCAACCAATCATGCAGAGGCAAAAACAAATGAGGACCCATGACTGCTGCACTGTTAGGTAGGGAGACAGTCTGGTTCCTTTTATCATACACAGGAACAATGTATTACCACTGAGCAATGGAAGTGTGGCAGGCTGGGTGACGTCTCTGGCTTCCCTGCCTTTTAGGCCACATCGATGCAGAAATCTGACCTTGCTTACATTCTAGAGACATAGTAGATACACCACTGACATGTTCAGATAAGTAGATATGATCCTATATGATAATATTATTTGATGTGATGCACAGAACTCTTCACACTGATCCTATGTGACTAGTTACTGCTATCACAAGCTGTATTCTCAACAGTCACCAGCAGAGGGAGCTCACACGTCACCATTGTACTGTTGATGAACAAGATTCCTTACCTATTGCCATGCAATAGGAAAGTATATAGTATAGTCTATAGCCTTGGTTCTTAACTGGTGGGTCATAGTTACATAGTATTTGAGGTTGGATAAAGACATAAGTCCATCAAGTCCAACCTATTGCATGTTTATGCATTTATGAGCAGGTGTGTGCGTGTATATGTGTCTGTGTGATTTTTCTCTTAGCAGTACTTGTACCCCTGTATATTATGGTCTCCAAGGAACTCGTCCAGGAGTCTCTTGAATGCTTCCACACTCTTAGCTGAGATCACTTCCTGCGGCAGCAAGTTCCAGACCTTAACCGCTCTAACTGTGAAGAACCCCTTGCGCCCTGTATGTTGAAATTTTTTTTCCACCAATTTTTGGTTGTGCCCTCTGCTCTTTGTTACGGAGCTGACCGTAAACAGTTTGTTACTAAGGTTGCTGTCGTCCTTGAATAGTTTATACAGAAAAATCATGTCCCCCCTTAATCTCCTAACCTCCAAAGAGAACATATTTAATTTTAACAACTTTGTTTCATAGTTCAGATCCTCAAACCCCTTAATGAGTTTGGTTGCCCTCTTCTGGACTTTTTCCAGCTCAAGGACATCCTTTCTGAGTATCGGTGACCAAAACTGGACCGCATACTCCAGATGTGGCCGAACCAGTGATCTGTAAAGTGGCAAAATAATACACTTGTCCCTGCAAGACATTCCCTTCTTAATGCAAGACAGGACTCTGCTTGCTTTGTTTACAGCAGCCTGGCACTGCGAGCTATTCTTCAGTCTTCGGTCTATAATGACCCCCAAATCCTTCTCCATTTACGACTTCCCTAGTGGCACACCCATAAGAGTATAGTCCATTTGCCTATTTTTAACTCCAAGGTGCATTACCGTACATTTATCTACATTGAACTTCATCTGCCATACAGTTGCCCACTCCCCGATTTTATCCAGGTCCTCCTGTAATGTTATAATGTCTAAATCTGTGTCTACTACCCTCCCAATTTTTGTATCATCAGCAAACACTGAGACATGGCTACTCAATCCCTCCCCAATGTCATTAATAAATAAGTTAAAAAGCATTGGACCCAGCACAGAACCCTGGGGGTACGCCACTCATGGCCTCAGCCCAGTCTGAAAAGGTGCCATTAACTGATACTCTCTGTGCACGTTCTTGTAGCCAGTTTTCTATCCACGTGCACAATTCATCTATGCCCATAGCCCTTAGCTTGTATAACAAGCGTTTATGTGGCACCGTATCAAATGCTTTGGCAAAGTCCAGATATACTATGTCCACCGTCCTCCCTCCATCCAGATCTCTACTTACCTCTTCGTAAAAGGTCAGCAGGTTGGTCTGGGAAGAATGATCCTTCCTAAATCCGTGCTGCACATCACTTATTATACCATGATCCCGGACGAATTCCACTAAGTAGTCCTTAATAATTCCCTCTAACAGTTTACATACTATGCATGTCAGACTAACTGGTCTATAGTTCCCCGGTTGGCATTTTGACCTTTTTTTGAATATAGGTACCACATTAGCCCTTCGCCAGTCGCTTGGCACTCTACCAGCCATTACCGATTCCTTAAAAATGAGGAACAATGGTCTCGTCATCTCCTTGTTCAGTTCTTTGAGTACCTTGGGATGTAGATTATCAGGTCCTAATGCTTTATTTGCATTTAGTAGTTTAAGCCTATGTTGTATCCCAGTTTCCGTCAACCACTCAGGTGTATTTCTTGTTAAATTTTGTGTTTTATCATGTACATTGGGCACGTCTGTTTCCTTGGTGAATACCGACGAGAAGAAAGTATTTAGCGCCTTGGCCCTCTCCCTGTCGTTTGTGAGTAACGACCCATTTATGTCCTTTATTGGGCCTATCTGTTCCTTTCTCCCCTTTTTACTGTTTATGTACTGATAACATTGTTTGGGGTTCTTTTTACTAACTTTGGCGATATATTTTTCACATTAAATTTTAGCTGCCCGGACTACCAGTTTACATCTTTTATTAAATTCTTTGTAGTTTTGGAATGCCGATACTGTCCCCTCCGTTTTATACTTACTAACCGTCACTATACTTGGTTCGTGACCCAAAAGTGGGCCGCGACCCCGTGTTCAGTGGGTCATTGCATGCCTTCCACTTTTCTAGGCGAGAGGCTCCTCAGCCACCCCCTAGCACAGCACTGTCAGTTCTTACACCAAGCAGCCATTCAGAATATGCTGCCCAGCATTGAGTGTCAGCTTGAGGTGGGATAGGATAAGGCTATGGCCACGAGGGAGCTCCAACCACATGTGCATTGCTTACAGCTCCCTCATGTGTCATGTAGAGGTGCCTCGACCAGAGTAAGGCACTGTACCATGCAATCACGCGTTCTGGCGTGGGAAGTATGTTGTGTTGCCAGTCATTTGAATGGTACTCCAAACACACCTCCCACCCACAGTTCGATCGCCCACCCCGGAACGTGCGGTACCGCAATGCCGTGCTGTCCATTGCAGTGGGACTTGGGTTGCGACTTAATGGCCAAGGGCAAATATGGGTCCTGAGATTACATAGGTTGAGAACCGCTGGTCTATAGAGTTAGACTAGACTGTATAATATACAGCAGAGATGCCGACAATTTTTCGTCTGAAGATCTACTTTTCAAATGACGAGCTCAATGAGATCTACCAACGAAAAAAGCCCTTTATTTCAAAATTAAGCACATTAAAATCGTTACTGGGACTACTGCCTCTCTCCCCTGCATATCTCCCTCTCTGCTGTCTCTCTGTGGACCAGTACACACCACGAAAGAGTGCGTTCCAGAGCGTTCGGCATAACATGACGCTTTGCGTGCAGTGTCACAGCCTTTATACACGCTGCTAGAGTGCATAGGAGCCTAAAGAAGAACTATGGCCAAAAGAAAAAAACTGCAAGGGTTAAAGGAGAACTATGAGGTGAGTGATTTTCACTCAACCTCATAGTTCGAGCCGAACCTGTGACAATGAGACTGTCACACGTCGGCTCTATAGATCGAGAAGTGAGCGAACGCATACCGTCGCTCGCTCACTTCTCGATCATGTCCCTGCAGAGAGCCTTCACTGTCACTGGACCCGGCAGCATACCTCATCCCGCCGGGTGACTGTCTCCTCCTCTCTCTGCCGGCGTCCATCACCAAGATGGCCGCCGGCAGGTATCAATAAGATCGTTGTGCACCGCTCCGGGTGACACCCGGTCTTGGGACGCCCCTGGGTGACTGTCAGCCATTTTGGTGTCACCCAGTGCAAGCCACACCCACCGCGTGACCCCACTGCTTCTGATGCACCAAAAGAACCGCCTTCACCTTCCCAAAAATCAAACTGAGAAGTCAGAAGGGCACCATAGAGAATAATGGGATTTGCATTGTCATGGAGTGAAGCAAAACGGCAGATGCACGAGCTTGGGCTGGAATTACACTTTCTGCATTTTTTTCCTTGATACGCTATCAAAATTAATAGAACTGCATCAAAATACGACGCAAGCATGGCACACATCATAATGCATGTCAATGCACCATGTCGCTGCATTGATGTGCACATAGTACACAGCAGTGCACATTGAAAATGCTCAGAAACGCATATTAAAGCATGACAACATGCATTTTAATACACTTCTATTGATTTCAATGCAGAATGCATGGAGTAAACAAATGCAAAGGTGAGAATCCAGCCTTTGTAAATCCTCCTGATGGTGTCCATGTAGATATCAGCGGGGTAACCCCCGTGTGTGCACCTTCTGACGTGGATCAGCACACAGGGGCAATGCACACACAATACTACATATACATACACCGGAGTGGACTCAGGTGAGGACCTCATCCAGTCCACACAACAACATACACGTCCTCTTCCCATGTCATCTCACACATGGCCTGCATGTGATCGACGCGGGCAACGCCCCTTCCAAAGTCCAGCCGCCAATCAGAGCTCGGGGCTGACGGTGGGCGTTCCCGGGACTCGGCCAGTCTCGTGTTTGGGCTGCAGACACATAAACAGTTACACACACAGGGAAGCTCAGCCACTGGCACCTACACTGACAGCGGAGAGGAGCGAGCGGAGACCGGAATGGAGGGACACAGCGGAGGGGACCACAACACGGCTTGGAGAGTGACCGGAACACAGCACCCCAAAGAGAAGCGCCATCTTCTGGACCCGGGGATGGAGTACCCCTCCGTCAGCTCGGTGCATTGGTTCCGAAAGGGGCTGCGGCTCCATGACAACCCGGCTCTGCTGGCCGCTCTGCGGGGGGCCTGCTGTGTGCGCTGCGTCTATATCCTGGACCCCTGGTTCGCCGCCTCTTCCGCCTCCTCCGGCGGGGTGAACCGGTGGAGGTGAGAGCTCAGCCACCTGAGAGGGCAGTACACGTGACGGGGCTTGTGTAACGGCCACCTGGGAGGGCGAGTGGTCATTGGTGGGGTGTCTGTACATATTGGGGTACGCACTGAGGTCATAGAACCCTCATTGAAAAGTGACTGAGTCTATGAGACCATGGGGAGGGGGTCTGGTACTTGTGGGAGGGTCTGCAGTTGGGAGGAGGGGTTTGTTTTCGTAGGAGGGACTACAGGTCAGCGGAAGGAGTCTTCTCTGTGGGAGAAGCTACTTGCCTGGGTCAAAGGTCTCCACTACCCTCCAGTGTGAAGGTACTCGTCCTTGTGGGAAGGGCTGCAGGCCTAGGGGTGGGGTCTTTTCTCTGTAGGAGGAACTACAGAGCAGGAGGAGGAGTCTTCTCTGTGGGAGAGATCCCTTGCCGGGGGGGGGGGGGGGGGGGGGGGAGCGGAAGAGGCTACTTGCCTGGTTTAAGGGACGGTGAACATCCCTATTATTATTTATTTTGATTTCAGTATATCAACATAACGCCTTTTAGGATTCGTTCACAGCTTGCTGTGTTCTTCCACTCCTCACATAAGCCGTGTAAACCACGAGTTATATTTTTATTTCTGTAACTCTGCGTCTTGGCCAACCTACCGTGTTTGTGCCAAGACTCGCTCGAGAACCTTCTGCCAGGGGTGTATTACAAAGTAGGACCAGTGTTTGGGAAGTTGAAGCAGCCGTGTTTTCTCCTTCACCTTTCCAATATCCGTGTATGCTGGATCTTCATCTACTGTGTAACCAAGTTGTGTAGCGTTGGTAGAACTTTTCAGCTGGGACTATGATTATGTGTAGGGCATTGCGTGCCCCGATGTGTAAATGGTTTGTCAGGTCTATGTAAAAAACAAAAAAGGCATTAGGGGCAATTTATCACATCTGGAGCAGTTGCTCATGGCAACCAACCATCTTCTATCTTTTATTTGTTCAGTTAAGTTGTGCAAGTGAAAGACAGAAACTGGTTGGTTGTCATGGCAACTGCTCCAGTTTGGATAAATTCCCCTTAATGTACTGCTGTGCCCTCTGGTTCCATCCTTTGACCCTTACCTAACTGCTGTGCCCTTTGGTTCCATCCTTTGACCCTTACCTAACTGCTGTGCCCTTTGGTTCCATCCTTTGACCCTTACCTAACTGCTGTGCCCTTTGGTTCCATCCTTTGACCCTTACCTAACTGCTGTGCCCTTTGGTTCCATCCTTTGAACCTGACCTAACTGCTGTGTGCTGTAGCCACATGGGGTTAGAGGAAGGGAACACAAGGCATTGGAAGAAAAAAAAAAAAATCATACCGCCAGGGAGGTATACAAACGTGCGTTTCACTGAACGAAAAAAACGAGCAGAAAAAAACGCGCCTATAGTACGCCCAGGTGTGAACCCAGCCTAAGAGATCTTCTATTCCTTGGGAAATCTGTTTTTATAGTCCGACTGGGTCTTTTTTACCATATTAATGTAAATTCATATTAATATTATCACAAACATCAGATATTTGAGCAGTGGGTGTCACCTGGCTCATGCACGTGTGTGTGTGTGTGTGTGAGTGTGTGTGTGAATGTGCGAGAGTTTCTGGTGTGTCCTTAAATGACACATGGTGACTTTTTGTAAGTAGAGGGTGAGCAGCACATTGCCTGGTGTACGGATCTCTTTTCTGTCTCCAGGCACATTCCTCGTTGGATAACAATCAAGTTATAATTTATACAATCTGTGTCTGTACCGGAAGTCACATTTTGGAAAGGGGTCGGCCTCCATGCTGTACATCTTGGCATGTCAGCGCAGGAGACACTCCCAGTGTTTGGCTCTTTCACACAGACAAAACCTTTTTTTTTTTTCTTTTGTTTGGCTTTGTACAGGATTTTCCTTTGTTCTGGGGGTTAAATTGACATTAAACCCTCAGATTTTTTTTAACATAAACCAATACTGTAATGTGTGCCTCATTGTAATCCATGGTTGTTTCCCTTCTATATGCTGCTCTTCCTTTTAAATCCTTATCTCTTCTCATGCCTGGGGAGAACTTCCCTTTGCAGCTGACTGCCTCTTCCTGTAGTGCTGGCTCAGGTTACAAGCCAATAGAAACGTATACACAGACACCGTGTATCCATTCCAGAGACAAGGCAGTCTGCTGCAAAACAGAAGTTCTGCCCAGCATGAGAACGGATACAGATTTAAAAGGAAGAGCAGCAAAGAGAAGGGAAACAACCATGGATTACAGTAAGGCACTCATTACAGTATTGGTTTATGTTAAAAAATCTGAGGGTTTAATGTCACTTTAAGCCCTGTGCACAGGCCTATTGAGGTCGTTGTATCCATATGCAATCTGCTTCATAAATAAAGCTGTGGTTGAAGTCCACAAATAAAGATTCAGCAGAGGCTAAGTGGGTTGTCCATTTAAGCCACTGAAAAGGAAATTAATTAAAAATCCAACAGTAAGAATGAAACTCCTGGTATTAACTACTGAAGATAGATAGACATGGAATCTTTTTGCTTGAGTGCTTGAAAAATATAATTACAGTGGTTAAACTCTCCAACATCTGCCACACAGTGAAATACCTGGTCTGAGCGGAGTTACCGTTTAGGTTCTTTTTTGCGTTGCTCATAAGTTTATGTGCTAAGTCCTGTCTGTTTTCCTCAGGTTGCTCCTTCAGTCTCTGGAAGATCTGGATTCCAATTTACGGAAGCTTGGCTCCCGATTATTTGTAGTACGCGGACAGCCAGCAGATGTCTTACCACGGCTTTTCAAGGTGAGTCAGTAGTGTATCCTGTGCTACACAGATATATATATACTTTGAATATTCTAGCAGAACATGGTTTACCTACAAAACAGTTCTGATGCTTTGACTCCAGAGAGCCTGTCCACACACTGTGTTTATGGAGGTGTAGTTCTGGGGGCATGCATATGTCAGTAGAAACTGAGCTCTCAGCAGCTGCCCTTGCAAGAACTTTACAAGCCTGGTAATGACGTTGCAGGGGGTAATGGAAGCTTTTTCTCCCTACAGGAAATAAAGTAAAAGGGAAACAATGTGTTTCCTGACATGTGACTGTGCCTAACCCTCCTTTTTGTGGCCTCCTATCTGCAGTGTGAGATTATTTAATTTGGTCCCCAAACTGTCGCCCATGGGCTCGATATGGCCCTTTTCATACATTTAACTGGCGTTTGGGACACTCTTCCTCCCACTGACAGCATTGAGGGACCACTATTCCTTCCACAGACAAACGATGGGGCATAACTCTTCCCACTGACACCAACAATGGTGCCCAGTTCCCCTCACTGACACCAAGAATAAGGCACAATTCCTGCCATTATGACCAATCATGGGGCACTATTCTTCCCACTGATACCAAAGATAGGGCACTATTTTTTTTCTATTGACGCCAACAGTGGGGCATTATTCATTCTCCCTACTGACCACAGCTTCTAGGTATTCATTTTTTTTCCATTATCACTGACCACCAAGTCTGAGGCATTGTTTAATTCCTCTGAGCCTGGGGCATTTTCTGCTCTCAATGACCACATTCCGGCCCCCCTAAAATCTTAAGGACAGTGCACTGGCCCTTTGTTTTTAGAAAGTTGATGTTATGCCTCTGAATGCTAGTCTCAGGAGATTTGAAGTGAGATTTGGTGGTGTCACTACTGTGCTGCTCACTGTTCTCCTTACTGGAGAGAAAGCTGCACCTGAGGTCCTGCAGACAAGCAACGTCCTACATTATCCAGTCATTCCTTACTTATGAGATCACTAGTCATCCGAGGGCCCCTGTGACATGAGTAAACAAAGCCCCGCTCCTCTCCCACAATGGTTGCATCCACACAGAGACCTAATGCAAAACAAGGTATGGGAAGTCAGTCATGGGGAAAGATCAGCTGCAGGGACATCACTGGCAATACTGGCGACTAGTCCTTCTTGACTTCTGCCTGCTTTTGTGGAGCATGGCTTCCACAGTACAGGTCCTCTTTATACTATTCCAAATGTCCGTGGCTGTTTGACGTGTAAGGACCTATTAAACATTAAGAAAGTTAGTTGCTTTTCCAAAGTTCTATAAGGGTTTTGTGTCCAGTTATCTCGGCAAAGTTCTTCTGCAGATAAAAAGATAATTATCCTTCCCTGACGGCTTGGATCTTGAGCTATTTTTGAACACTGACCTCGGCTGACGTAGTTTGCTCCTTGTTACTTTGTCGTATTGTTGCGCTATGTGAAGTTTTCAGCCATTAAATTCGGCACGTGCTTTCTCTCCTACGACCTGATCCTTTTAAGTTTGCTGTCAGAATCCTGCAGGGAATATATTAGGCCGTGTCGGCTGCGCCTCTGTGAGCAGCCCGTCTCCCCTTTTCTTAGATGTTAAATATAGAAACTGCCAGCGCGGGCACAGATGCCCCCGCAATATGATAATACAAACAAATGGAAGAAAATGAATGAGATTTCTCGGTGGATAATCTTTTCTTGGCGCAGGCTGAAGCTGTGTTTCAACGAGCAACGAAGCCCGGGGAGTATTAATTAGTTTTTCTGCTTCTCAGCTGGAAAGTGCGCAGAATGCAGAATTAATCCTGAATTAAACTGAATTTAAGCTCTGGCAGGCTTCACAGAGGTGCAGAAAGAGATTTCGTAATGCCAATGTTAAGGGAAAAATATAGTCCTTTTTAAATCATTTCATTTTAACCGCACCTGTACTTTGCGCAGGGAGGGCAAATCAACAGGCTTTTATACCCCCCTTTTTAAGCAGCACCCCCCTTTCTCTCAGCCACCAGAGAAAAGAAAATGCTCTATACTTTCAGGTTTAAAGGAGTATGTTCTTATTTATTCAGTGTATCAGCACTGTTCCTTTTAGTGATTGGTCCAGCACTGTCACATGAGGAGAGGGATAGTCCTCAGCCATGTGTAAGCCTAAACTAGAGGAACTCACTTGCTTAGAGTTTTTTGGCTTCAGCTGAAAAGAGAGACAGGGGAGCGAAGGAAAGGTCAGTGAGTACTGTTAAAGTGAACCTGTTTCTATGACCTGCACAGGTCAAAACATTCAATTTGAAGTGTACGCAGTACATAGACATTTGCACATGCAATACACACACATTTGCCCATGTGCTGTCACTTTAAAAACAAAGGCCAGAAAAATACCTGTTCTTCTTGCCAGAAATCCAATGAGCTCCTAACCGATGTCGCAAGCTGACAAATCAGGCTTGGCTGATGACACTGATTTAGGATTTCAATGCAGCAGAGACAGTTTTCCTTTGCTGGTATACAAATCCCCCTCTCTCCTAATCTCCATAACATGGAGGGTTGTGTAGTCCAGCAGGAGACAGCACAGGTTTTAGAAGTAAGGGATGGAGCCACAGATAATAAAATCCTGAAAGATGTTCTAAACTTAAAAGGAATGAAATTTGGACAAAAAAAAAATGCCCAGAGTATAAGGATACTGCTCAAGTGCAGACTTTTTATGGTTCTTGCATGGACCTATGTTAGCCATTTTTTCAATATCTGCTCCATTGGATCTCTTTATGGTGATTCTTAAAACCTAGGCCCGGATTGTACACACAGCCTTGAGTTGAGAATAAGCCCCTCCTGTCATTCAACTGTCAAGTGCTGGAAATTCTCTGGCGCTTTTCCATTGTACAGCAGGCAAGGGACCTAATCTCAGCTTCAAGAAGAAGCAAAGAAGATCTTCCCCCCGTCTTCAAAATGACAGCAAAGCCACCTTTTTAGAAATGTGTAGTAATGTCTGTCTGCAAGGAGAAAGATAGATAATTGCCGGCTTTGTATTTTTTGCATATTTTTTTCTCCCCATTCTTCTCACGGTGGCCATTTTCACTAAGGGCGGATGAATCCATCTCCCTTTACTTCCTGAAACTCTGGATCTGCCTCCTGGAACATGTGGAACACTGATCATCTCAGGGGGAAATAAAATGCCTTTGCCCTGAGATCTCACAAGATTTTGCAGTTTACAGATGAGATTTCCCAAGAAGGCACTGGTGATGTAGCCTTCTCAGGATGCATCTGTGAGGCCAGGGCTACATCACCAGTGCCTCACTTAACCAATAATTGTAAGTGAAAGCAATGTGTTTGTTTAACCAATGAATGTAGGAACTCATGTGCACACTAAGAGCTGAACACTTTGCTGTTTTTTTTAGTCAAAGGGGATAAAGGTCCGCTTTAAAGCCCTGTTTGAAGTCCAGGACTAAGATCAAAGGAGTTCCATATGGACACGGGGAATGATTTAGGACCGGCACAGGAACCTGTAGGCACCACGTGGTGACTGCAGTTCAGCATTCTAATTAACTTAACACCTTTAGGGCCTGCATGATTTTTTGCAATCGCACAGGAACGCAGTGCATTGCGGTACCACACGTGCTGGTGCGGGCAATTGCACTGCGGGCCGGAGTCGTGTCTCCGGTGCCTTTGAAATAAATGGCACCATTATGCCCCTTCCCACCCCAGAACGCGGGGAGGCTTTGTTTATGCGATCCAGTGCGTTTAGGGCATGGATGGTGTGAATGGGCCCTCAAGGTTTCGGGTAGCTTTTTTGTGGTAAATTAGCTTATTATCCAGACTTGTACAGTGGTACCTTGGTTCACAAACCTTTGGTCTAAACAATTCCTCCATCATACTCCTGGGGACCTTGAAGTTTGGCTTGTGTCTAAGTTCTAAAATTCTAGTAATTTTAGGCCTAAATTAAACACTGTTCAGTGAAGTTCGGTCTTCTTCATAAAAAGTGTAAAGTCTCTCTTCTATAAAGGTGTGAAAAGAGTTCTAGCTGCGCCTCCCTTTCATCCCGCTGGGTGCATCCTGATGAAAAATGCATGGAGCAGATTGCCTCAGTGCCTCTGAAGCACTCATCAGAATGCCGTGTTAAAATGAAGATTGCTGTGTCTAATGTTGACGCCCTAGTTCTTGTTATTTTGTATTGCTCTCTCTGGTGAGTACACTTACTCATAAATGTGCTAGACGCCCAGGCCGACACTGTGATTTCCATCCAAGTGCTGGATGTGCTTGTTCTTCCAGATCACTATGAATCATATGCATCAAAACACTTATAAACTTCAATCAAAAGTGCTATTGTTAAATGCCCTCCTTTTGGGAAAGGGGGGTGGGGATACTAGCATTAAAATTATGTTTATTTAAATATATTCTTTAATGGGCACAACGTGTGTGTGTGTGGTGTGTGTGGTGTGTGTTGCTTTGTTAAATCACCAGTGACCTATCACTGTGTGCTGCATATAGCCTGTGCAGAGATGTGGGAGAGACCCAGCAGGCCCAACCCACTACAGGAGGGGGTAGAGACAAGACCAGTCACGCTGCACAAGGAGAGAGCAGCAATGAGGGGGCGGAGACCAGACCAGTCACCCTGCACAAGGGGAGAGAGCAGCAGTGACCAATCTTTATTACAGGAAGCTCCTGCACAGAGGAAATATCTTGTGCTGAATTACTGCACAGATGTGAAAGAAATGGACAAATCACACTAAGATCCAAGTAAAATGACACCTACCTCTTGTGTTTAGATAATAATTGCTTATCCTGGTTTACTTTTAATGGTCTGTGTTGACAAGCTTTGGGTTTTGTGTCAATGACATCAGTCCTAAGATGCTTCTGAGATTATTCAGAATTCATTAACTGGTGCAATGGACCTGCAGTTGACCTCATTCTGAAGTTCATTTGATCTGCTGCAAGCGAGTTAGACTTCTATGCGAATGCAAAGCCCTTTTGAGTTGAGACCATCGACATAGGTTCTAAAGAAGAGCAATTCTTAAATCCATCCTTATTCAGGACTGTATGTAGCTTTATTATGTTTTTATTGATCAGTAATAAAATTAGGTTTTCATCTTCAGATACATCTGAAGTATTGCACATGAGTATTGTGTTTTACTACTTGCAACCAGTAGGTGGAACTTTTTTTTTTTTTGACCATGACGACTTTACTGCTATGTTGCAAATAGCATGTTTTGGGAAAGTCTTTAAAGCCGCTCCTGTATTGCGCCACACTGGTCTTCCTCAGTGGTCCAGCACTGCTCCTTTTCCTGGCTGAATGATGCCGAGTGTCATTTAGCCCACTTGTGAGCCTAGAGCATCACTGACATGCTTATGAGGCACTTCATCAGGCTGCTGTGGAATACTGGAGAATACTGCAGAGAACAACACAATGTCACTTACAAGACATGCCTAGTAGATAGAAATTTAACCCTTCCCCAAAAAGTAAGGCTTTAAATCAGAATTTTGGCCAAAAATCAGATAAAATTATAAATTGCTCATTAAGAAATAAAATAGCAAATACATCTTTTGCTGCAAAATTTCCCTCACTGTACATGGGGCGGGAATATACCAATGCCCATGTGCATGAGCCCTACTACCTGCAGCTATCCTATAACAATCCTGGGTTTGCTTTTTAGGAGGATGCTTGTCCTTGCCAAAGCAAATTTATGCTCAAGTTGGTCTTCTTGGTGGCAACCCAGTCAGCGTTAATGTTTGACAGCTAGTGATTTCATGTATTTGTTTCCAGACAGCTAGCTTGTGGGGAGCCTTGAATCACATGGACATGTTTAGTATGCTTTTAGGGCCATTAGATTTTAAGCTCTGCTCTGGCTGTCCTGATGTGATGTGCTCAGTGACCTATATATAATATATGTTCTTCTACATAAATGCATAATAATGAACAGTACCCTGTGCAGTAACCACGGCAGTCTCCACTCCCTGCATGTCTTCTGTCTGTGCTGGGAATTAGGGGGTCATCGCTGTGACAGTATGCAATCACGAGCCGAGGGGGATGAGCCCATCTTGCAGGAAGCTTCTGCTCGGGCTTTCTGCAGGACTTAGCCTGGGAATCTTCATCCTGCCAATGTGACGGTGACCTCTCAGCGCGTGCCCCCCGGGATTATAAACCTGTTTTTAGAGCACAGGGTTTTGTGGCAAAGAATCTAGGCCATGTACACAAAGACTAGAGGCCAATTACAGTGCGTATTGACCATGTTGGATATAAAAATACAGTTAATTGGGATGCTTTCAAGCTGGGATTAACAACCTCTGGCACTAAATCTCTTGTTGGGCTGTAGCGGCATCAAGCCAACTGTAGCCCGACAGCAGCAAAAATGGAGTAAGGCAGCATCTGGAAGGCTGAACAAGAAATCAAAACTTAAAGGCATATTCCACTATTTGTGAAAAAATAAATGCACACACATTGCAAAAAGAAAAAAACATGCATTTATTTTTTGGCACTGGAGCCTGAAAAGCATTGTAGCCACAGTCAATGGATGACAAGTGCAATGCACAGGATCCTGCAGGCTGTTGCTCCAGGTCTATACGGAGGTATGGATCTGACGGTTATGGAGCTGGAGGAACTTATCAATGCACCACAAGTGCAGTGGCATACCTGCACCTGTTATAGTCCATTCCGAACTTTGTGTCCCACTGCCGCAGTGGGAGAGGGGACTCGGGGTAGCATCTCCAGGGTGAAGGGGGCTACGGAATTGTACCATGTTAAACCCTAAATATAGGCTTAGCATGGTATTAGTTACAACAAAAGCAGAAAAGTACTGGGGTTTGTGAGAGATATGACACCGTGGCTTGAAGTTTAGTAGAAATTTTTTTTTTTTTTTTAAATAACACCCATGTTGTAAGTGTACATACAGGAATAAAAATTGCAAATAATTCTAAAAAAACTATGTTTAGACCAAGTGCATCCACCTATTGTACATGTTGGACATAATCATTTTGGATCAAATACATAATGCAAGTCAAATCCCTGCGCGTTTCACGACTTGGCTTCTTCAGGGGATTGTGACCTACCTTAGTAAGAAACCATACAATTTGATCAACACATATCCACAGTTTGCTCATAGGTCCATCATAGTTATATACAGTGCATATATTATACACAGAAATGTGACTGGGTATTCCTACCCAACGGAGAGGGTCCCACCACCATTCACACCAGCGTAGATCAGCTACTCACCACCCAGTTGGAGTGGCTTGGTATGGTTTGAACTCTCTATATGGAGTATAGAGGGGGATATAAATCCTCCAATCTAAGTATTTCGTTCAATTTTATTGTTTTTTCCATGTCCAAGGGAGGCCGCGGGGTCGCAGTGGGAAGGAGGGACTGCACGTCCACTTAGGAAGATGGGGCTGCCTATGCCTGTCCTGTGGTGTTCTTGTGCTCCAGCATCCACAAACCTGTTTTTCATGTGATTGTAATTCTTTAGTATTTATGCATCTGATGCATTAAGAAACATCCCATAGCTTGTGACCATTTTTCTAAGTCTATATGTAGTTATCTTTTAAATCAGAGTTAAAGAGGTAGCTGAATACTTGTCATTAAATTCCTTCATTCATGATATCTGTATATGTGCCTATATATACATCTATATGTATGTGCCCTATATAAAACAGTGCATATAATTATATAAGTGAATCCTCCATGCGGGGTTCTATGTGATCCTTTACTGTGAGAAAAAGTGAGTGTCAAATTTTTATATATATATATAAATATATATAATTAGAGTAAATGGTGTGGTTCTAGTGAAAGTAAAACTAAATATAAAGAGAGAAGGTTGAATGTGATATGAAACCGTGTCCAACGACCTCCTGAGATATGTGTGGTATGCAGTGTGACTGATATGTGCAGTCCTGATGAGTCCAAGTGTAGTATGTGTTTAAATAAAATTTACATAAAATATAAACATTTGGTTAATCATCTCAATGGAGAGTGTCACAATAATTAATTGATTTGATTTATTTAAACAGTTCCCTCTTATGTGTCGCAACCCAAATAGGGGAGTGTGATACTGGTGAGAAGGTGTACAAAGTCATTCCCCTTCCTATCCTCACAAACAACCCCCCTCCCCAACCCACACATACAGTGGTCTGCAATACTAAATAAAAAGTGCCAAACTCAAAACTATTAGGGCAATTATGCAGCATCTCACCCCATCTCAATCCCCTGCCTATTGTAGTGGGGTTTCCAACTGAAAGTTTTTGTATTACAAGGGTCATTGTATACCTGGTTACAGTGTGTCAGTGCACAAAGTATATGTGAGTGTATGTCTTCATTGTAACTATTAAGAGGTGCACGTACCTGGCATCTGTTGGTTGTAAGGTGGAAGGTTGTTGTGCAGGTCACAAAGATCCGGTCCGTCACAGCTACCTTAATGTCTCCCACAAGCAGGCTGACATCCCTGGCTCCTATGCTTCTTGGACGGCATTGCCCTCCCCCTAATAAGGCCCCCACCGCCGACGGAACGCCCCACACCTGTGTGTGTTATGGCGTCCGTCGGCGGTGTGGATTCCCTCTGCGCTTGCGCAGAGGGCCCGCGTGTGCGCATTGCATCGGCGTCCCGCCGCCCCCCATGGCAACCCGGGAAGCCAGTGATACCGCCCCCATCGCCGACAGAACGCCCCACACCTGCGTGTGTTAGGACGTCCGTCGGTGGTGTGGATTCCTACCGCGCCTGCGCAGAGAGCCTGCGCAGTACACCGGCGTCCCGCCGCCACCATGGCAACCCGGGAAGTCAGCGATACAGCCAGCCACGGTGGCTGATGGAGTCTCACTCTGAAGAATCTACATTCTATGGTGGCATTCTGATAGCATGCTTGTATATCTATGCCTACACCCCACTGCCGCCCTGGTACCTAGGGACAACGGTCCGAGGTGGGCCATCAGGGTCTACAAAATACTTGTGCACTCAGAGGAGAGTGCAGTGTGTGTTCCCTGGTTGTTGAATGTTTATACAAAATTGAAATAGCTATTTACTGAAATGGAGTCCATAGGCCCCCCATAGAGTGGAATAATAAAGTGTGGTGGGAGTACCAGTCCATTGGGCACGAACACCATACATCAGGGGACAGCACATTACTAAATTTCCTATGGAATGCTCATATGATCTCTATACCATTATATCGCAAGTACAAACATATCTCTTTGATGATTGATTCATACATTGTTACCTTAATAAAACATATACAAATGTAAATACGGTTTTTTATATATCAGTGAAAAAATCTTCTCAATTTTTCTTAAATCTTTTTGATTTTTTTGAGGAATAATCCAACATAAGTGCCATATACGTTCTCCTTATTCCTTTATATTATCTAATACTTATTCTCATATGCTGGTCGCTATCGATCTATTCTGCACATCTAATCCTTTTGGGCTAACTATGTTTTCATTGTAAAAATGGCTTATAACTCAGTACTTTGTTCAAACCCGGAGGCAAGGTGGATTTCAATCTATAAATCCACCTTGCCTCCGTTCGTAGTAGTTTTTGATCCACATCTCCACCCCTTCTGTCCTCATGTATGTGATCGAGGACATAAAACTTGATATCCGAGAGATCAAAGTTGTGGCAGAGGCCCACATGCCGACTTCTTCGATTGGAGGATTTATATCCCCCTCTATACTCCATATAGAGAGTTCAAACCATACCAAGCCACTCCAACTGGGTGGTGAGTAGCTGATCTACGCTGGTGTGAATGGTGGTGGGACCCTCTCCGTTGGGTAGGAATACCCAGGCACATTTCTGTGTATACTATATGCACTGTATATAACTATGATGGACCTATGAGCAAACTGTGGATATGTGTTGATCAAATTGTATGGTTTCTTACTAAGGTAGGTCACAATCCCCTGAAGAAGCCAAGTCGTGAAACGCGCAGGGATTTGACTTGCATTATGTATTTGATCCAAAATGATTATGTCCAACATGTACAATAGGTGGATGCACTTGGTCTAAACATTGTTTTTTTTAGAATTATTTGCATAATTCGATTGTTGCCTTTTTATTCCTGTATGTACACTTACAACATAGGTGTTATTTAAAAATAAAAAAAATGTTCTACTAAACTTCAAGCCACGGTGTCATATCTCTCACAAACCCCGGTACTTTTCTGCTTTTGTTGTAACTAATTATATTGTAGGGGAGAGATCACACCCGGGGGGGCCATTGGGCCAGCCACCCATGTTTGTCTTCTAAATTGGCATGGTATTAAAGATGGAATTGGCCTTCAAAATCAAATTTTTTTAGTCTATGGGTCAACTGAATCATTGCTATTATTATTATACAGGATTTACATAGCAGTTTGCGCAGCGCTTTACAATATAAGGAAGACCTTACAATACAAGACAAGATGGTAAGGAGGGCCCTGCCCGTAAGAGCTTGCAATCTAACAAAATGCACTGCTTGTGTACTGATATCTGATCTTAACAGGGAGGGTGGGGGGTAGAAAAAGCCTTTACTGTCACTTTTAACTGGCTATACACGTAGATTTCTCCATCCGCAATAAACTGCGCTGGTGCAGGAATCTTCAGTGCCAATTTATTGTATTCCAACGGCCGGTGGCCGCCGTGCGCTGTTCTTTCTGCTTATTTCTTCTGATTTATATATAGATCTGTCTCCCTCCTTTTTTGAGTTGTTCAGGTCTATATTTAGCGCAAGGACCATAAGAGCCTGCTGGAACATATAAAACAAGTAAAACATACTGCAGAGTCTCTATACTGTATAATATAAGGGACTTTTGCTTACTCTGATCCAAACTCCCACAGGCTCCTCCCCAGGCTACAGGATCAGCACCCCCTAGCCTCTTTGGCCCCTAGTCTCCAGCTGTTGGAGGTCCACTGATCTTATGGAGTACAATGCCTATAGCCCTGCATTATTAGTGAGGATGCCGAGGCACAGTCCACAAGCTGGAGTGTAGGCAGGATCTGGAGAGTGCCGACTAACCTGGGGAGCTGGGACCAGGTAGGTAAAACTGCTGTACCTGATACCCTAGATCAGGGGTAGGCAAACTTCGGAACTGTCAGATTCTTGAAATACCGAATGGGAGTTGTAGTTTCACCACAGCTGGAAAGCTGGAGTTTGTCTACCCCTGATCTAGACCTTAATGAGCATGTAACCCCATGCAATGCAGGGGCAGCTACCCTGCTACTATACGGTGTAAAAAAAAAAATGTACATTTATAAACACAAACCACAAAAGAGAAATTTCATTCAAGAAGTATGCTGCAAAGGTATAAACAATTCTCACTTGAGCAACATTAAACTTCATCCACTCTCATTCAGCAGTAAATCGGAATGCCCAGATGGACTTGGTCCAAGGAGAATGTGAGAGATAATTTGGTATAAAGGAGGAATATGTACACAATGTGAGGAGTAGCATTTAGGTTTTAGCTTGAGCACTAAGCTGAGGTCTCGTACATCTTAACCCAAGCATACCAAACGTTTGCATATTGACCTGGCACAGGTACTGCTGTCTGTTTGTTTGTGCATCAGTCTGATTAAGATGGAACTATTTTTGGGCAGAAGTCAGCGAGTTAGATAATGTGAAGGTAATACTTGGCCAGACAGCACAGTTGTGAGGATCCGCTTCTCAATATATTCCATGCCAGCTTCTTCTTTTGGGGCACTAAGTGAGCCTGATGCAGAGATAATTGAGACCATAGCACAATAATCACACCTTAACCACCATGCCAGCGGTGTGGTTTATGAACTATAAGCCTTCACTGTTGGAGCTGAATTTCCAGGCAGACAGCTAAATGTGCCAGTGAAATACCTTTTATGGGAGCTGTTTTACAACCAAAGGAATTGCATTTCCGCTCATTCAGTCCTGACATTTACACAGCCTTGCCACACAGCATATCCCTGCCTGGGCCAGAGACCTGATTCAGCCCCCCCACCCCCCTGCACTAATGTAACACTTGCCGGTTTAGGACCATTACAATGATCTCTGCAATGCATATGTACCATTACATTTTCGCCCAAATAAAGTGGAATTAAAGCAGACAAAAAATCGGGCCCCCAGGTACTTCTAGCCGTAATGTGCTAGTATGCACAGCGTATTACATTATGGCAGACTTGCCTATCAAAGCAATCCCCTTCAGCACTGCAATGTTGTGCTTCCATACTTTCTCTGTCATCTTGTGGAATTGGATTCTTTTGGCTGCTTGATTGGCTAGGCCTAGATGACGTAACTCCCGCACATGCAAATTGCAGTTACTATGTCCTGGAAACGAATTGTGCTGAGACGATGCCTGGCTCAGTGTACACCGAACAAGGTGCTTGCATGCAGGTAGACGCATCTATGACAGAAAGGACTTACACGGTCTCGTCTGTCATAAAGTCTTCTTGTCAAAACTTAAAAGAAAAGCCCCAAAAGCAGACTTTACGCTCGCTTTAAGTCATTCCTATAACCTCTCATCTTGATATCTTGCAGGAATGGGGTGTGACGCGGCTAACATTTGAGTATGATTCTGAACCTTTTGGGAAGGAGCGAGATGCAGCCATCATGAAACTGGCCAGGGAAGCTGGCGTAGAAGTCATTGTGGAAAACTCTCATACCCTGTACAACCTGGACAAGTAAGTGACGCTAACAGTGTATGTGTCCCCTTCAATATCGTATCTGGACAACATATGACAAAGTCACCCCAATGCAAGGGTAGTTTTTGTGTAATACAGACTTCAGCTTTAGTCAGCGGCTCACCTAAACACAGATCCAACCATATGACAGAAGATTCAGGCCCCGCTACAACAGCACTGTGTTTGGGTGATGGGAGCCACAGCCGAGCTTTCTAGTAAATAATCTTAGAGGAGAGAGCTCGCGTGTATAACCAGCATAAGTCTTCAGGACTGCTCTAAAAATAAAGTTGGAATCCTTTTAAAATTCTGTCCTCAAAAGAAAGGAATATTTTCATTTTAACCAGTTGACATCCGCGGTGTTAAACCCCCTTCCCATCCAGGCCATTTTTCAGTATTCAGCGCTGCGGTACTTTGACTGAATTTAAAAAAAAAAAGAAAACACGGAATCCTGTGACCGCCTGGCTTCAATTCTGCGGCTGCAGAGGCTCTTGGAGTCATTCAGGAGACTGAACTAACTGGTGGGCTCTGGTTGAACGTCTTTCTCATGAAGGCCTGCGGCCGACACCAAAAGATCAATGCCTCAGTGGTTTAAACCTTACTAGGTTGTGATTTCAATTAAAGTGACGGTAAACTCAGGAGTTAAAGCTGGTAACAAAAATGTATCTTTTGTGTATCACTCGTCAGTAGATCCTCAAATCATCTCTGAATTGGTGCTGAGACTGTCCTTCCTTCTGGAACCAATTCAGAGATAATGATCACCTGGTGCCTGCAGTTTCAACTGCCCTCTAGTGTCTTAGGCTTGAGAAGTTAATGCACATGTTAATTCCATTGACAGTTGTTAAAACAGGACAAGGACACTTTTTTGTCTGGAAAAACACTTTAGGTTACCTTGCATAGCTCTAAATGAGGTGCCATCTCATAGTTACTCTCTGCCTCGTTCCCTCTTTATCAATGGTGAGTGTAGATGTGAAGGAGGGAATTGCAAGACTACAAATAGGTGGAGAAACCCACACAGGAAGGGGGGGGCTAAAATCTAAAACAATGGTAACTACTTTCATGCCTCGTTCTGTCATGCTCACAATACTCATTCATGCCAGAGCAAATGCAGGTTTTTCCACACAGTCCCAGCCAAGTGTAACACCGCCCCCTGGTGGCCGCTCTTTGTTCCTGCGGAGTCACACATCCTGGCATGTGCTTAGTGGGTCTGTGTCCCTGTGCTGAGCTGTCTCTCCCCCCTACACTTGCATAGAGGAGAGAGGACTACGGACCCCGGATATAAGCCACCAGCGTAATCACTGACACAGAAAATAAAAAACAATGGAAATTAAATCTAGAAAACACAGGTTGCATAAGTTGTTGACGGCACCGGGTTAGGGGAGAGAAAGAGGTTGGAGCGATGTAATGAGATTTCCCTCAGCAGGAGCCTTGCATCAGTGTTATATAAAGAAGCTTCCACAACCCAGAATGCCGTGTGCTTACTACTTTGTTCTGTACAGGCTGCGATGACAAGTGGAGGACCCCCAATTCTGTAGTGTTTGATCAGCAGAACATCACGCTGTAAAATAAGCATGTGGGTGTGCAGCAGATGCTTTCATGACGTGTACCATATGACATTGGCACTACACAACCTGTCCATCGTCGTTCTCTGCGGAGGGGAGATGTAAGGCTTCTTTATGAAATGCCACGCCCCGCATTGTGCAGCAAGCATACCTTATGAGCTTGATCAAAGTGTCTCTGAGACCGAATGTTCATAACACTGATGGTATCCGAGCAGACTCTCCTTCATTCTCAATAGTCATTTAAATTGCGGCACAGCAAACTTTTTTTTTTTTCTTCTAATTAAATGCAACATCGGTCAAAAAACAATCAAATACAATTTTCAATTGCTTTTATCGCTTAACTCCCTTGTTTTTATTTATTAGTGGCAGGGCTGGAAACAAGATATTTCTCTGCTGCAGTTCATTATTGCTTATAGGTCTTGTTCCTCCCCCAGTCTGAGTGGACAGTGGATGGAAAAGCAGCAGACTGATTAGTTTATTTCTCAGTCACTCTGCTTTCTCCTCCTATCGGCATGTTCCTTGTTAGCACATGAGCATTACAGCACAACTGAGGGGTCCTTGTGCTGCTTCTCCCAGTCTGCCATCTGCTGTACAGAGATTGCAAGAGACTGATGCCAGGTCAAATAAGGGTACTTAACACCCCTTGCATTTAAAAAAAAATACATTTACTGCCAGCTCATGCTAATGTGTGTTGTGGTAACGCATGTGCCACAACCTGGTTTTTTGGGAGTCATAGTGTGCTGCGTTACCGCAGGTTATTTTCCGAATGGACCCCAGTGCAGGAATAACCATTCCTACGCTCCCTTTTTTTTTTTATCCAGCACACTGACATAGGAAGAGGGATGCAGCTCCATTGGACACTGCATTGCTGAACCGGGAAAATGTATTGCATTTCCAGGACCTACATAGAGGATAATCGGGTGCATTCATGCACGCACTTGTTCCAAAGTCTGACTTGGCGAGAACCAGTCATGATTGGACTCTAAGACTGAGTATACAGTCTTATGGTCACAGGAAGGATTTTTACATTTGCCCCCTTATTAAGTTTAAACGATAAAAGTAGTTGTCCTTTAAGGCAGGGGTCACTAAATTGCGGACTGCAGTCTGGACACGGACCGAGTGGTGGTTCTGTCCGGACTATGATCGCTGACCTGCGCTGGGCCATAATGCAGCACAGGCCTCCATCTCTGCTTCAGTCATTATTTGCAAGGACCGCTGGCATCCTAGCAACTAATGACATCAGGCAGAGCTCTACCGCCACCCAGATCATTTAGCCACGATTGTGCCGTTTGCCCTCCTCCGTACCCCCCAACCTCTCAGGGTTCCCTGGTCCTCTGGGGTAGGGGGGGCCTGGGACCACGCACACCGTGTCAGGACGGAGAGCAGGAGCAGCCCGCGGGGATCTGCTCTGTGATCACTGAAGCCTGAAATGCTGCTCTCAGCACTTCCTGCTTCAGCTGTCAGAAGCCAGCTGAAGTGCCGGTCATACAGACTGTCAAGCACATTCCTCTGCTTGATGATCTGTATTGGAGGGCAGGAAAGACATCAGAAGTCTAATAGACCCCTGATGTCTCCATAAAGAGTGAAACAAATGGCAAACGCAGTCATCAATTCATAACTAGCTTTTAAACTAAGGCGCACATGGAAAGGCTTTACACAGTACAAAAGGTAAAGTTTTCCAGCACACTTACTAGCCAGCCTGCAAAAGAAGTTTTAGTTGCACAACTTTTGCAAAATATTTGGAAGCTACACTGCCTCGTCCAGGCCCCCTGTGTTGTGTGGTCCTAACTCTAATCTATGAGCGCCTCCATCTTGGAGCACATATAGCAAAGTATTAATTGGGTGCAGGTTTGCCAGGAGGCAGCCCATTCCTCCTTAAAAGCACCAAATCTCGATTATTACTGTATATCGGTTCCTACACCTTTTCTTGTTTATACAGAATCATTGAGCTGAATGGTAACAGCCCCCCGCTCACCTACAAGAGATTTAATGCCATCATCAGCCGAATGGAGCTTCCTCGCCGACCCGTCCCCAGCATCACACGACAGCAGATGGAAACGTGCCGAGCGGAGATTAAAAGCACGCACGATGAGACCTATGGGGTGCCGTCTTTGGAGGAACTCGGTAAGACCTTTTTGTGCTTCTGCCACACCAGTAAATTTTGTAGTCTAAACCAGGGGCAGGCAACCTTTGCACTCCAGCTGTGGTGGACCTACAACTCCCATGGGGCATTGCAATACTCTGACAGCCACAGGCATGACTTGCAGAGGATGGGATTTGTGGTTACACCACAGCCAGAGTGCTGAGGTTGCTTATTCCTAAACGTACCTGTGAACACTTAGAAGGTAATCTAGCCCATTTAGGGCAAAGTGACATTGTCTTAGTAAAGGGCCCCCAAACCCCAGATACTCGTCTTGCCAGAGATCCTTTGCTACCGCCGCAGCCAGCGCCCAGTATGGAGCATGTGACACCCCCCCCCTATGTGACTATGATCGAGTCCAGCGGCTAATTCCTAGGCCCCTCTAACAGACGCTGACATGAAATAGAAATGGAGGGAGATTTATTTTACACAAATATTTACAAATATTTTGTTGATACTTTATATAACTTGTAAATGTTGTATGATAACATAACACACCGTGCTGTAATCATAAATATTTGTGTCTCAGGGTTCCCACGTGACAATCCAGGAGCAGCAGTATGGCCCGGAGGTGAAACTGAAGCCTTGGCCCGTCTTGACAGACACTTGGAACGGAAGGTACCGGTGACAGATGTGCTTTTTATTCCATACACATCAGCCTTGATGACTGTCGAATGCCCTTGTGTGCCATATGGTGGCCTAATGGATAGCACTGGTGCTATGGGTTCTGTTCTTATAACTCTTGCCCGGATCCCATTTGCTGCATGGAGTTTGTGTGTTTTATACCTGTGTTTGTATAGGTTGCTTTTGGATGCTAGGATTTTCTACAGAAGCATCTTGATACAATCATCAGCTGCTATCCATGTTGGTCTCTCTGTCTGTCTGTGTCTCTGTCTGTGGATAGGGGAGCTTTTTTGGAGTCATTTGGTTTGTTCCAGTACTTCATCTGTGTCTTTGTTCCAGGCTTGGGTGGCCAATTATGAGAGGCCCAGAATGAATGCCAACTCTTTACTGGCAAGCCCTACGGGTCTCAGTCCTTACCTGCGCTTCGGCTGTCTGTCCTGCCGACTCTTTTACTATCGGTTACGGGAACTGTATCAGAAGGTAAGTCAAACTGTCAGATGATGTCTGCAATTTTGTAGTTTTCCTGGACACCGTTTGCAGGTCAGGCTTCTGTAGAAAAGTGCTGTAGGGGAGGTAGACTCTGTACTTGGTGCTTCCTCTGCCAAATGTGTTTGTATACCTGGGAAGTCCTTTGTGTCCATACTGGCATGCTAAATCTTTGGTACAGTTTCCAGCAAAGCATATTTTCCACAGGGACGAAAAAGATCTTATATAAAACACACAAAACTGCAACTGCACCACATAAAAGAGATCTATGAATGTCGTCTGCCATTGACCACCTTAGAAAATCATTGTGACAACAATGTCTTCTACAACCTAACCCCCAATCACAGTGATGTACCCAAAGCAAGAGTTTTCTGATAGTGTTTATTGCTTTATAAGTACAAAGAAAAGCCAAGCCAGCCTTCCTTACCATATGCATATGTAGCGCTACCCCCGCAAGGGCCGCTGTAATATACGGGCCTTCTGTCCCACACCAGTGATGACTCACCCTCACCTGGACCCAAGTAACACCAATACACCGTTTATACTTTTGGATGGGCTTTATTAAACTAGCAATAAGCCCTGGAAAATACAGTATATAAATATCTAATATACTGATGAGGATTTGCTTAATTCATGCAGGGGTGAGGTTTACTAAAACCACATTCTAACTAGATCAGAGACTGTTAGACCTTTTTTCTTTTGCAAGTATATTTTTTCTTTATTTCTTTTAGGAAAGTTGTCAATGACAGATAAGCTACATTGTATTATTTGCAATAGAACACTCAAAGGAGGCATGTACAATCTAAAATTATATTGGGGTGTGGAGCTGCAGAATGTCTTCTCATACAATTTTGTGGCATTGTTCTATAAATGCAAAACAACCCCTCCCCCCCAGTCTTATTCCTATGTTGCTTTTTTTGGGCACAACAGGTGAAGAAAAACAGCCCCCCACCTCTCTCCCTCTTCGGTCAGATCTTATGGAGAGAGTTTTTCTATACGGCAGCTACCAACAACCCCAAGTTCGACCAAATGGAAGGGAACCCAATCTGCGTACAGATCCCATGGGACAAGAACCCTGAGGCGCTGGCAAAGTGGACAGAAGGGAAGACGGGCTTCCCCTGGATTGATGCCATCATGACGCAGTTAAGGCAGGAAGGCTGGATACACCACCTGGCGAGGCATGCTGTGGCCTGCTTCCTGACCCGAGGGGACCTGTGGAATAGCTGGGAATGTGGGGTTAAGGTGAGATAGATGTTGTCTAGGACACTACTTTAAATTTTCATTTTTGTATAGACCTGCCTGGGTCTAAATCTTCAGCATTAGTCAGTGGCTGTGAGGTCACCTCAAGCCATGTGCATTGTATGAGGTCTGAAATTGTTAGCAACATGACCTCTGACAAGAGCTGAAGAGTCAGGTCAGACCCATGCAGAAGCTTAAAGCATACCTAAATCCAAGAACAAAATTGTAACATATTGCAGCTTACCACATTAGCTGTGGTAACTTCTTAGTTTTCTTTTTCACCCTCCCCTACAGATCGAAAGGGAGCAAATAAGAAAAGTTAATGATTGGAGTTTACATATACTTTTAAATAGGGATGCACCAATACAGTTTTTTCAGTATAGAGTACGAGTACCGATATTTTTTGCTTTCGGTACTCTTCGATACAGAGTACCGATACCGGTGGTTCTGCTGGCATGGTGACGGCAACCCGATTGCCTGAGAAGCTGGCTCCGTGTTGTTTGGCCGGCTTGATTGTGCTTGGCCAGGAAACCGGCTTCTTGGCCAATCGGCATAGAGTGGCCAACTTCCATAGGGGAACATGGAGCCAGCTTCCCGTGCAATCAGGAAGCTGGGCAGCGAGTAATGGGCGAGAAGCTGGCTCCATGTTCCCCTATGGAAGTTCCAGTATCGGGGAAGGTATAGGAGCATTTTGGCCAGTACTAGTATCGGTGCATCTCTACTTTTAAAAGAAGAGGATCTTGACATGCCTTCCATTTAATAAGTCAAAATGTAAAGAATTTCAGAAGTAAGCCTGTACAGTGGTCATGGTTTGAGTATTCCAATTTTTGCAGAAACCCATCTATGACTGTTTGTCATTATCGCATGGATGGAGCCTCACCATCTCATAAGGATTCCGAAAGAAGATCTCTGTACCTTCTAATATTACTTATGGAGGACGTACAGAATATATATTCTTATGGTGTGTCCTCCATAAGTAATAATAGAAGGTACAGACATCGATCTTTTGTCATCCTTGGGATTCTTCACTCCAGATAGCTGTGACATGCCAAGCTGTAGCATTATGTGGGGAGGACCGGTGTTCAGATCTTTTGACTTCCCATTCTTTCTGTAATGATCATTTGTCTGTGTTTCTGTCTGCAGGTGTTTGATGAAATGCTGTTGGACGCGGATTTCAGCGTAAATGCGGGAAGTTGGATGTGGCTGTCGTGCAGCTCGTTCTTTCAGCAGTTTTTTCACTGTTATTGTCCTGTGGGCTTCGGACGGCGGACGGATCCCAGCGGGGACTATGTCAGGTGTGCGGCAGAACAAGTGCTTGTAAATACGGACTTTTTTCGCATATGTTTCCAGCGGAATGAATGGTTTCACTTTTGTGTGGCAGAGGCCAATGTACGCCTGTGGCCAAGAGTGCCTTAGAGAGGAGACTACCACGGGCCAGTTGCATGGATGGATTGAGGGAGCATGCTGGTATTACATTTTATCCTTGCACCCCTAGACTTGACAAGCAGTTAACCCTTGCGGTGCAGGATGGCCCCACTGCAACTGGGTTTTTTTTGTTTAGTTTTTTTGTCTTTAAAAATGTAATTAGCATATTGATTTGGGTTAATAGAATAGGCAAAATATTAGCAGATTAAACTTCGGCTTTAAAGTCACTGTTAGAACCATTTGCTGGCGATACTTTAGTAACTCAGGTGTATTTTAGTGACGCAGTATTCAGGTGTAAGCATCAATGCAATAGTGTGTACTGCGCCTGCATTCACAATAATCATTCATTATATCTAAATTAACTCATGGGCAACCAAACCCATAATGAGTGCAGATTAAAACAATTGTTTCTGCTCACTAATCCTCATATTGATAGGTTAAGGTGACACTAATCTCAGGAGACTCTTAAATCTTAAAAATACATTCAAGCACCTTAAAGGAGAACTATGGGGTTAAGTCTTTTCCCCATAGTTCTCAGGGTAACGGGAGGACACAAACTAGCGTTCTCCCGTCACCCTAAGCTCAGTATACCGCGAGCTACTGCTTGCGGTATACTGAGACACCGCAGCTGAAGCGGATCCCGACAATGGTGTCTGGATCCGCCCAGCTGCGTGAGTGACAGCTGGCTCTGCCTATATAGAGGCAGAGCCAGCTGTACCCTTCCCGTCCGATCCGCCAGTCAACGCTGAAGGAGGGGGGAATCCAGCCCCTCCCCTGTCACGGCAGAGAGCTGTGACAGGATGGAGAGGTGAGCGAACGCCGGTATGTGTTCGCTCACCTCCCGATCTACTGAGCCGACCTGTGACAGTCTCATTGTCACAGGTCGGCTAGAACTAGGAGGTGAGTGAAAAGCACTCGCCTCATAGTTCTCCTTTTTAACTGTTCACAAAAATGTATCTTATTTGTGTATAACTCGGCTGTAGATCCTCAAATCATCTCTGAATTGGTGCTGACACTGTCCTTCCTTCTGGAGGGCTACTTTTGTTCCCCATGGTCCCTGTGTGTGTTGTAAAGTAGTCACCACTCCAAGCTCACTCCCGGGATGGACTACAATCTCACGTTTAGTTTACTAATTTTGTATTGAGATTGTGGTCCAAGTTTTATTTGATGTGTGTTTGGGGTACATTTTCTAAATCGTTCACCTCTTTGGCTTACAGACGGTACCTGCCAGTGCTCAAAGGCTATCCTTCCCGTTACATATATGAGCCATGGAACGCCCCGATGTCTGTGCAGAAGGAAGCCAAGTGCATTGTTGGCATCGATTATCCCAAGCCCATTGTCAACCATGCTGAAGCCAGCAGACTGAACATAGAGCGCATTAAACAGACCTATCAGCAGCTGTCTCGCTATCGAGGGCTCTGTGAGTATCCAGCGTCCGTTCTCCTTCCACCCCAGTATCCAAAAATCCTGGTCACTCAGTTTGAGGTGTGGTTGTTCAACATAGGTCACACACACTCTAATAGGTTTTGACCGTCTGCCAAACTTTAGAGGAGTTGTAAAGTCCCAGCATATCCTCTCCTGTTATGACATCAGCATTGTAATAGGAATACATACTAGAGATGTTTCTGATATTACAATCAAAGCTTACTTTTTATGTAGTGAGTGCTGCCTTCCGTCTGTCCAACAACTTCCTGGACTCCCAGTGTGCTTTGCATCTCTTTCCCTGCTGCTTGATGTGATCCAATCTTTATGTCTCGACTACATATCCCATCATGCATTGCTTCCAGCAAGCAATGATAATGTTACATTGTTCAGATGTTGAGTTGTAGTTCAGAAGGCAGCTGTGTATGTTGTGACATCAGGAAGTTCATATTCACGGGGCTGAGTGAACTGTGTCAGTATATTGAGGAAGTGCATCCTATGGGCAACTTCAAAATGTCCGTTTACAAACCTCCTAGATGGATTTGGTTATTAGGAGTGGGATAGAACTCATGGAAATTCAATATAGATATACAGATTTATTTTTGGATTTTGACCATAGATCCCCTTTAATTTGGGTGGTGTGAACCTTCCCTTTGAGGATCTCTCAGGTGCACAACCTACATTGTAGCATGTAAGCCCGACCACAAAACTGTGCTGTAGTCCAGGTGATGCAGTAAAAGGAGAAGTAGGGAATGGTGCCGTCCCTGATGCTTTTGTCCACATAGACTGTCAGTACGTTGCATGCTTTCTACTGGAGTATGGGAAGGAAAATAACTGTTTCTGCTTTTCTAGGTATTTTGGCCTCTGTGCCATCCTGTGTGGAAGATCTCAGTGGTCCTATTACAGATCCAACTTCCTCCCAACAGGGGTCCTCAGATCCAGGTGAGACATCCCAGACTGTAACCTCCTCAGTGAGATCATCAACGTGGCTACCAGGAACTGGAAGCACCTTGAAAGTCAATGATACACTGTATTTATACCCAAGAGAAAGAAAATAATGACTCCTACCAGTGTGTGTAGATTGATAGATGGATGGATGGATAGAAAAAAAATTATATCTATACATTTTCACATGGTGATCTTGCCGTTAACACGCTCCATGTCCTAGGCTGGCAACGATTACTTATTATTAGTGTTTTTACCTAGTAAGTGTTAGGATTACAGAACACCACCCTCTCTCCTTGTCTCCATAATATAAGGGGAAGTGTTTTGTAGTGCACAGATCTAGTTGCTAATAGATGTAACAAAACACTTTCAATGGTATATTATATAGACTAAAAGAGAGCAAAATGAGGTTGTTTGTTGTTAGAATTTATATACAGTTTTAATGCAAATGGGTTTCTTTTAAAGCTGAAATCCAGACAAAAATTTAAATCCTCAGGAGTCAGGACCTATAAGCATGCTTTGTGTTCATCCACATTCCTGCTGCCCGTCTTAAATCAGACTCTCCTAACAAACATTCTATAGTTATTTTGTTTAAAAAGTGCAATGAATTTTTAAATGTCTTAATGTGATATCACTTTCTAGTCGCTAGATAAAGCTAAGGAGCAAAAGTATATATATTATTTGCTCTTCAGTGCCATCTAGTGGCCATATTGCAGTATTACATGAAAAACAAACATTCAAAAATACATTTCCTTGTAAAGAAACCACTAGAGCATGTATTGGCATATATCTGCAGAGGGCCCTGGGGATAGTTGATAAATAGACCCCATAGTGTGTTTGTGTGTGCGTGCGCGATGTGTATATATATGAGAGTGTACTCGTACTCGCCCAAATGCTCCAATACCGTCATTACACGGTGCCCGGCTTCCTGATTGACGGGAAGCTGGCTCCATGCTCCCTCGTCACCAGGTGTCGAGGGAGCATGGAGCCTGCTTTCCGGCTAATCGGGAAGTCCGGCGCCGTGTAATGACTCACTGCCCGGCTTCCTGACTGACCAGCTTCTCGACCAATCAGGATGCTGGGGCGTGAGTCCATACACGCTGCCCGGTTTCCTGAATGGCCGGAAAGCTGGCTCCATGCTCCTTCGTCACCAAGTGACAAGGAAGCACGGAGCCGGCTTCCGGGCCAATCGGGAAGTCGGGCAGTGTATAATGACTCACGGCCCAGCATCCTGATACCGGAAGTTCCAGTATCGGGATGGGCAAGTACAATATTCGCCCAAATACTCGGTATCGTCACCGATAATGATACTAGTGCATTCTATTTATTTAATATGGCGCATCACACTTTGCTCATTAACCCCTTCGTGACTGACGACGTACAGTGTACGTCGCCAGCATCGGGGCTGTTTAAACAGACTCCCGGCGACTTTTGCCGCCGGGACTCTGTTTAAACTTGTAGAGCCGACTGTCGGCTTTACAACAGAAGCGATCCTGGCGACTTACCTGTCGCCAGATCGCTTCTGCGTCCCGAAGAAGGGGCCCCCCCCCCGCCGGACACCCCCGCCGTGCTTCCCGGGCTCCGTTGCCCCTCCTACGGGCCCGGGACCGGCGATCTTTGTGTCCGCGGGGAGCTGGGGAGGAGGTCGACGAACTTCCGTTCATCGATCCCCTCCCCGTTCTATGGGACCGGGAGCGATGCAGATTGCATCACTTCCGGTCCCTGGGCTGTCAGTTCTGGGCTCCTGCAGCCCAGCTATAAGCTATTGAAGTGCGATCTGCACTTCAATAGCTTATTTCCAGTGTAAAGGTGACACTGAGGGTCTTTTGGACCCCCAGCATCACCTTAAAGAGGACCTGTCACCACCATCTGCTATTACATGGGGGGGCTTGCAAGCCCCCCCATGTGATAGCAGTCAAAGTAAATAAAAAAAAAAAAAAAAACAGTTTTTAAAATTAAAATGAAATAAAATAAATCTAATAATAATAAAAAAAAAATTAAAAGTACCCCGCCCCCGCGAGCACGCGCGTCGCCACGTAAACACGCGTCGGGTGCGCCTACGCATGAAAACGACGAACGCGCTACACATGTTGGGTATCGCCGCGCACGCCGGAGTGAGAGCAATAATTCTAGGGCCAGTATTTTGGGGTATCTCTAAATTGATGACCTGTGGGGGCTTTTAAAGTGTCTTTTATTGACTTTTTGGGGTACTGCAGTTTTTCGCCGTTTCACGGTCGCACGCAATCTGTAAACTGGGCATGTTGGGTATCGTTTTACTCGTTGTAACCTCATCTTTTAAAATTTATTAAAAAAATGGGTCATTTGTTGTGTTTTGGGGCATTTAATTAAATTTGTCACTAAATTTTGGGGTTTAATAAGGAGTTGCGCTAATATTGCGCAACATAAAAATTTTCAACTACCACCATTTTATTCTATAGGGTCTTGGCATTCAGAAAATATATAATGTTGGGGGGTTTTACGTCATTTTCAGGCCTAAAATGTGGAATATAACATGGGTGCAAAAATGGAAAAAAGGGCCTCAGTCATGAAGGGGTTAAAGACCATTTAATAGAACTGTGCTGTAAGTTCTATCCATTCTCAAATGCGGTCAGCAATATAATTAGTATGTGTGTTTCTTGGCAAATCATAGAGGTCACTGATGTTTTCACTAATGGTTAGACTTCTGCACAGATCCTAAAAATAGATTGGATACAGAGAACGGAAGGCTGACCAGCTCACTGCGCATTCAAGACACATAATACAAACACATAATATCATTAGAGCAGGTCTGTCTGCACGTCACCGATCGATCACAGGCATCGGGGAGATCAGAGAAGAAACGCAGAGTTCAGTGAAATGTTAGACTGTAATGTGCAGCCAGTCTTTTCTGTGCGTTTAAAAAAGGAAATGACTAATCGTGCTTGTTCCTTATATGTGATGCTGTCTATGTGTTTTATACAATTTACACTTCTATGTATATGTTATGTGTGTGTGTGTGTGTGTGTATAGGAGCAGAGGCTATTCTATAGGTCATAGGTCCAGTATATTGTGAAAAACCTGTTTTTTACCATTTGGGGACATTGACTGGCATTTGGCCATTCAAGTCCTTTAAGCTTAGCATAGGTGTAGGCAACCTCAGCAGTTCAGTTACTGTGGAACTACAAGTCTCAGGAGGCATTTCAAGACTCTTTGGCAGCCACAGACGTGACTTGCAGAGGCATGAAGGCGTGTGTTTCAGCACAGCTGGAGTGCCAAGATTGCCTACCGCTGGCTTAATAAATAAATGCATGGCTATGCAGTGTGTAGTCCAGACCCATTGAACATTTAAATCACCTATACCAGCGGTAGGCAACCTTGGCTCTCCAGCTGTGCTGAAACTACAAATCCCATCGTGCTGCTGCCTCTAGGAGTCATGCCTGTGGCTTGCAATGCCTTATGGGATTTGTATTTTCAGCACAGCTGGAGATCCGAGGTTGCCTACCCCTGACCTATACACATTCCAGGTGCAGCAAAACAAAAGTTGTATAAAGTCACATCCTGAGACAAGGACCCTTGCTCTCTGTGTGGAAGTACAGAGGTCCAACACCAAATTGATTAGCCCTTATGTTGTAGAGATCTGAGAGTAGGAGGGGATTGAGTAGTCTAGCAGAAGACAGTGGGCAGAGCTGACACCACACAGCCCACAAAAAAAAGCTGTTGTAGGTCAAAACTGGACTAAGGAGCTGAGTGCATTTCTGGAAGATCAACAGGTACATGCGTGTGTTCAAAAAGATCCAGTCGCTACATATGAAAAAGAAAGCGGTGCTCCTTGCATCCTAAAGATGAACTGGTTACCATAAATATAAATGTTAAATCCTTGGTGCTGTAGCTTTTACACACTCTTCCGTATCGCCATCTTGGCTGTACACTTCCCGGGAGTGTGGCATTGCAGCGATATATCCTTTCATCAGCCAGAGATTCTGCCCAAAGCAGCGTGATCAACAAAAGCCAGCCATCATTCAGTGCTGGACTGGAAACCAGTAAGAGGAAGGACAAGACCTCCATCCAAGCCAGGGGCACAGACTCTCTGTTAGGATAGTGCAAAGTAGGTATTATGTTGGATGTGTGCCATCTAAACATTTTCCTCCTTGTATACATTTTCTCTCGGCAGCTCCCAAATTGTCCCTGTGTGCTGCGGACTTTCCCAAACACAAACACACGGACGAGGAGCCATGTAAGAAGGCCAGACTTCAGAGTGTTCAGGAGACTGAGCGAACCACTAAGGACTTCTGATAGTCTGAACTTCATATCATCACACAGGTCAGAGACTGGGACCAGATATTGAAGCCATGTACTAGAGCCACTGGCACACACATGGCATTCCCAAAAGGAAAGGGCATTTCATTGCTGATGTATTCGTCCTGCATAGGTATGATAAGGTGCAGAGTATCTTTGCAATAGGAAATTCACTGATGGGATTTTGGCTACGCCAGAGAATCAAGGCTGTGACACACCGCATGTGAACCTTCGCGTGCAGTGTGTCTTGTAATTTTCACTCCAGCGCGTCCGCTTGCGAGAGCTCGCATAGCTGAGCTTGCCGAGATGAAAAATATCATCTTCAGCCAATCGGCTCGAGCGTATAAACGCGCTCGTCACGATGCGAGGTCCATTCGGTTGTAACGGTTGGCTGATTTTATGTACAAGTGGGCAGCACAGTGGCATAGTGGTTAGCACTTCTGCCTTGTAGCACTGGGAGTCCCCAGTTCAAATCCCAGCCAGGTCACTTTCTGCAAGGAGTTTGCATGTTGTCCCTGTGCTTGTGTGGGTTTCCTCCGGGTACTCCGGTTTCCTCCCACACTCCAAAGACATGCTGCTAGGTTAATTAGCTCCTTTCTAAAAATTGGCCCTCTATGTATGTATGTGAGATAGAGACCTTAGATTGTAAGCCCCTTGAGGGCAGGGACTGATGTGAATGTGCAACTATGTAAAGTGCTGCGTAAATGGTCGGCGCTTTATAAATACCTGTAATTAAAAAAAAAGTGATCTGGCTGCTCTGACCTCCTAAATGTGCCAACAAATTAGGTATTATATGGTGTTTGTGTGCACTAAAATTCTTTTTTAAATATCGATTTGATAAACATTTGCTGAAATATCGTGAAACATAAAAAAAAGTGCAACTAGCATTTTTTTCTCCCTACAGGCCCTCCGCTTTCAGGAAATATATAATTGGGGGATTAAAGTATTTTTTAGCCACAAATTTAGATTTGAATGTGTGTGAAAAATGAAGAGTGCTCCGGTCCTGAAGTGGCTAAAGATGAAACCTTAACTGGTCGGATGACCATTGAAACGTCTTCAGGAAAAGTACAGCAAGTCCAGTTGCCTAGACTTATTTTTGACAGATATACCATGACCCGGATGAATGAGAACCTTCACAGACACTTAAAAGCATCGGCTTTAAATGAAACCAGACCTAGGAGAAATAAGGGGGCTGCCAATGCTAGTGGACTGGCTACTATCCTGATCCTTCTTTTCAGCACTTTGAGTCGCTGAAGTCGCACAAGGTGCAGATTAGGAAAGTCAGAATTCCTTATGTGTATACTTGTTCCGGGTCTATCGTATTACAGCAAGAGGGTCAAAATGTCAGCCAGGCAACTAGTGTTTTTAGAAGGAGTTGTCAGTACAGCAGATACCGCAATATTCTAGAAAAAAACCTATAACTCTTGGTGCTGGTATTAGATTGTTGCTGTGAAGCCAGACACTAGGCAATAGATGATATAAGTGGGTGATTTGTATCACACCAGCTCAGCAGAAATATTATTTGCCAGGAAAAGAAAAGAAAAAGCCTAGGGAATAAATCTTGCTTCTAGAGCTGCAGCTAACGATTATTTTCAAAATCGATTAGTTAGCCGATTATTAAGTTCGATTAATCGGATAGAAAATTAAAATTAAAGTTTAAAAAAAAAACGCTCCATTGATGGGACTGCTAGTTTGTATTGCGATTGTAGTCCATCACAGGAGCAAACTTGGAGCGGTGGAAGTAAAAAAGAAGAAAAAAAAGTGTGGTATTCTAATGTCTGTGATGAGGATCTGCCAGCTGTATAGCACTGATTGTTGTGAAATGCAGTGGCCAGCAGGTGGCAGCACTATGCTGCTTATCCTGTATTGGTTATGAACGGCATGCTAACAGCAAAAATTAATGTTCCCATATTAACCAGTGCAGACCATTTAGTTTTTCTGATTGCTATGGGCAGCAAGAATCATTGTTGTTTTTTAATGTATTTTTTTCAAACATCAGCCCCAACTAAGCTTATTCCATGAGGTAGCACAGAATGCACAGGGACAAAGCAGCCAGTAAAAGTTCACCTTACTAGGGTTAGATCTGTTTCCAGATCGGGGTGATGGTTCAGTGCGCTTTGCATATCGTCATTACACTTTGCCCTTCTTATTAACCAAGTTTATATAGTGCCCGGCCTATGTATGTAACCTATGCAGCCCCTGAATGCATTCCCATGACTGTGAATCATTGCCGCTGTAACCTTTTACAGGCCCTTCCATTACGCCACTGTGCATGTGCCAAGAGCACAGCACTAAAGGGATCTGCCCTTCATTGATCTTTCTCGTTAAAGTGACCCTGTGAAAAAAAATAACACATGGGCAGTCTGTATTGTAGAGGATGAGAAATACTTACCTGTCCTCCAAGAGATACTGGTACCCCTGCTAGCTGACCTATCCGCCTGCATGATGTGGTTCCTTCCGCTGGCTGATGCATCACTTCTGTGTCTTGAAAACAAAGCACAGAACAAAGATTTCACTTATCACCTGCAGGACAGGTGATGCAAAAAAATTGTGTATCATTGGAATACATGAACGTTTTCCCATGTTTTATCCCTTTAAACACGCTCAAGTACAGAAAATAACTGTTGATGTGCCAGAAATATAATGTACTCCTTCCTCCTCCTTTGACATGACATCACAGCTCTGAATTCATGTGGTGTGGTGTCAGCCCTGCCTACTTCCTGTGGTTTGGTGTCAGCTCTGCCTACTTCATTTCTGATGGATCACAAAGAACACAGACGCCTCATCATCTCCATAACCGCTCCTTATGAATTGGCAGAGAGCATAGGAAGTTATCGGCTCATATTTTTAGTGGCTGGGTCAGCAGGTATTTTTGCACTTTATCAAACAGATGGCTTTCAATGGTAAATCAATCAGCAGTGTAGCGCTAAAAGTCTCACTGTGTTACACCCAATTAGTGTTATATACAAAAAATAAAAAATGTGTCAACTTGATGTTTATAAATAAATTAAAAAGTAATATTTTTGTGTGGGTGAAATTCTTTTTCAAGAGATTAGCTATGTATACGTGAAATTCTACACAATCTGTGACAAATGTGTGCATCTAAAAAAATATCAAAACTGCAACATCTCTATAGGAAAAGCCAAGTGCACAATTCCGTGTGTATCATTATAAACAAGTGAATTATAACATATCATCACAAAGCAAAAATTGTAACATTTAAATATCATAACATAGTGAATCCAAAAATATGTATACAGAGTTTTTAACTGAAAGTCTGGTGTAGGATAAATCCAATGAGTTCAAGAAATGGAGCACATAGCTCCGTTATCTTTCCAAACGAAGACAAAACCGAAGTAGGTTAAGTGTCCAATCCAGTGATGTGGGTAAAATGAAAATCCCCTCTAGAGTATGTACTCACCGGACTCAAAATGTTTAAAAGCCGGGTGGAATTAGCCGTTTGCCGTTTTAACGTTCACGAGGTCGTACATCAAAATTCTTCTCCCTAAAATCCATCTGAGGGGTGGAGTCTAAGTAGCAGCCAGCGTCCACCAGAGCTCCTGATGGTGAAGATAGGCTTGGCTGCTTGCTGGTACCAGGTTGCCATCCCCAGAGTTGCAACAACAAACAGGAAGCTGGCAAAAAAAGACACAGCACCAGCTTCCTGTTTGTTAAAGAGCTTTACACTTCTGCTGGTTTCTCGCTGCTGACCGGACTGTCTGACCCTTCTTCGCTTGCTGCCCAGCCTGATCTTCTGCCTGGACCCGACTTTACTCTTGTCTCCTGTGTTCTCTTCCATCCCTTGGCAGGGCAACTCTGGGGATCGCGACCTGGTACCAGCAAGCAGCCAAGCCTATCTCCACCATCAGGAGCTCTGGTGAACGCCGGCTGCTACTTAGACTCCACCCCTCAGATGGATTTTAGGGAGAAGAATTTTGAACGGCTACTTCCACCCCGGTGTTGCACACGGCTTTAAAACATCTTGAGTCCAGTGAGTACATACCCAAGAGGGGATTTTCATTTTACCCACATCACTGGATTGGACACTTATTCTACTTTCGGTTTTGTCTTTGTTTGGAAAGATAACGGAGCTATGTGCTCCATTTCTTGAACTCATTGGATTTATCCTACACCAGACTTTCAGTTAAAAACTCTGTATACATATTTTTGGATTCACTATGTTATGATATTTAAATGTTACAATTTTTGCTTTGTGATGATATGTTCTACACAATTCACTTGTTTATAATGATACACACGGAATTGTGCACTTGGCTTTTCCTATAGAGATGTTGCATTTTTGATATTTTTTACATACACACATTTGTCACAGATTGTGTAGAATTTCACCTATACATAGCTAATCTCTTGAAAAAGAATTTCACCCACACAAAAATATTACTTTTTTTTAGTAATTTATTTCATTTATAAACATCAAGTTGACACATATATATTTTTATTTTTTTGTGTATAACACTAATTGGGTGCAACACTGTGAGGCTTTTAACACTACCCTGCTGATTGATTTACTCTTAGGGCTCACCGCCTTAGATTAGCAGCTTCTAGCCAATCCGGTTTTTCTTTTTTTTCCATAAGCGCAGGCTTCTGTGTTTCATTCAGGCTTTCAATGCTAGATTTAGCAGACCGAAAGGGAGCAAATATGTATCATTTACGTACCCTTTAATCCTCCTCTCTTACAGGTTGTCCA
>NW_017306431.1:1544120-1560439 GCF_000935625.1 Nanorana parkeri
TGACTTGGTTTCTTTATTCCTACCTCGTGTATGACTTTTGGGGGCACTGGGATCCCATTAATAGTATTTTTCACAGAAGGATTTGCTGTCTCCTGACATTATATTGGGGTCATGTTGGGTGACCGATGTAGCTGAAAATAGCACTTAGTGTGGTTCTATTTTTAAATCTACCTTGACTCTCTCTTGTCTTTCCTGACAGACGATGCGTGCTGCATATTAGAGAAGATCCTGTTTGTAATGTCCTCTGACCCGGTCCTGAGTGACAGTACTGGCTGACCAGGACCACAATAATGCAAACTAGACGATGGGACCCTTGTATACGTAAAGGGGACCGCTATGGACCTTGTCGATGATCGGTGTATACTGATGTATAGAATCTTTTAGTAATGCTCCACCTCTCACCCAGCCACGACTGACTGTCAGAACAGCGATACTTATATGCTATCGAAGGAAACTTAAAGTTGCTAGAAACTAAAGCGTTATTATGAATACCTAGTCTTGTTTAAAGAGAACCAGTCAGGTCCCCGCAAACCTAGGTGCTGTGTAATCAAGAATAGATCAACGTGTCTTCCTGCCAACCCTTTGCCCCGTGAAGGGGGCTGTGAAATCTTAAAGAAGTATGTCTGTGGCTGAATCAACCTCGTGCAGCTTCCGGGGCTTGCCAGTGATGTCAATGTCCTAAAGGTTTTTTTGCATGCTGGCTGGTGAGTGTGCATGGAAACTTTTTTTTCTGTTTTACTTGTTGGAGAGATGTCCCATCACTTCCTGTCCTGACTAACACTGACCATGATTGTAAATCTCCCCAATAGCAACACTTGGACTATCCAAAACAACAACAAAAACATTTGTTTGGAGTTCAGACACGCAAATGGTCAAATTGTAATGCGATTCAGATCTATGTTTTAGATCCATAAGATGAATGTGAGTTATGGAAATGGGACCCGTCCCTCCAAAAGAGGGTCATTTGATAACGGAGTACTGCAAAGACGACACTCCTTTTAGATACATGAGACCTTGCAATGAGCTGTGTTTGGCAAAAGGCTGAATGCGGCTTATAAGTGACACACCATGATGGGGAACTGTAAACTGACCATAGATGGTTTTATACACCGATCAGTCATAACATCATGGCCACTGAGAGGTAAAGTGAATTGAAGTGCAGTGTAAAGCTTTGGGCAATGTTCTGCTGGGAAACCTCGGGTCCTGCCATTCATGTGGATGTTACTTTGACACGAACCACCGACCTAAACATTGGTGCTGACCAAGTACACCCCTTCATGGACATGGTATTCCCTGATGGTGGTGGCCTCTTTTGGCAGGATAATGCGTCCTGTCACACCGCAAAAATGTTCAAGAATGGTTTGAGGAACACCACAATCATTTGAGGTGTTGACTTGGCCTCCAAATTCTCCAGATTTGGAGCATCTGTGGGATGTGCTGGAAAACAAGTCCGATCCATGGAGGCCAATCACCTCAACTTGCAGGATCTGCTACTGGTGGCTTGGTGCCAGATACCACAGCATAACTTCAAGGTCTAGTGGAGTCCATGCCTCACCCAGTCCAAAAAAGGGGGACCTACTCAATATGAGGCAGGTCCAGACTGGCTACTTGAATGCAATCCCAGACATAATAAACCGGTTTCCTGTGCACATTACATTATGTACATATTTTTATTTATTTATTTTTTTACCCCCGTACGCAAAAATCAGGTTAGAATTATCTTCAGATAAGAAAAGAGAAACCTTTTCCATCCTGCTCCTTCAATTTTCCTCGTCACCAAAGATGCCGATTAGACCTCACTAACCAATAGAAAATGGAACCAATGTTCAGAAAATTAACATTCTACCGCTGTATGACCAGCCTGTGGTAAAAATGTATATGAGGGTTCTTACTGGTTTCTATTGGTATCCTCCTTGGAGGGGTTCATATATACTGTATTGTAGCAGCGGAGCGTGGCTGGGCCGAGGTCCATAATTTTTGCATATGTGTAAATTCTACACGCACTGTATGTAAATACGCTGTACCATAAATGTATTTTCAGCTGCAGTCTCTTCGGTTTCTTTTGTGTGTTTGTTTTGTTCTATGAAAAACAGGAAATCATCAGGGAATTCCGGGGAAAATGGAGCTAATGGACTGAGGTGTAATATGGTCTGTGCTTACAAATAAACGCAGTCTGTTTATACTGTAATCCAAGGTCAGAAGATTGAAATTCGGTTGCCAAGGGTTACTGCACTTTGTAAATCTGTTCTCACATTTGCTTGTCCAAGTTCAGTAGTGTACTGTAGGTTGTCCTGGAGCTTTCGCTAAAGAGGTCTAAAGGGAAATTTACTAAAGCTGGCCATCCACCTTGTAGATTATCTGCAGACTTTCTATGGTCAGATGGAAAAAGTGCAACAGATTCCTCCATCTATGCTAAACAGGTCACATGACTGTGAATGTTTTCACTTATTTTACACCGCTGTGCATTATAAAAGTGCCTTTTTTTTCCAAGCAAAGCTATGGCTGTGGTAAGGACACAATGCTGCTTTTCCAATAAATCCCTATAAGTAAATTTGGTAACACTGAAAAAAGCAATACCGGCGCCCCCGGTTTGCAAAGAAATCCGGCTGTAAAGTTCATTGGTACACCATAGAGGCAGCTCCCACCGGTCAACAACGACCATCGAACTGTGTTGCTTTTGTTTCCCAAATTTGGTAACAGACTATGGTGGGGGACTTAATAAAAGTGGGGCAGCAGAATCTGTGGCAGCTGTACATTGTAGCCAATCAGCTTCTCTTTTCATTCTTGTTCATTTAAGCTTTGAAAAATGAAATCTAGAAGCTGATTGGTTGTCATGCACAGCTGATCCACATACTGTTTGCTCCAGTTTAAAGCTGGCCATACCCCTATAGATTATCTGCAGACTTTCTATGGTCAGATGGAAAAAGTGCAACAGATTCCTCCATCTACGCTAAACTGTGTGGATGGAGGAATCTCCCGCTGGGCCAAGCTTCAGTATCTTGCTGGCTGTCACAATACCTGGACAATCTGATTGGATGCCGGCATTGTTCAGGTATTTTGAGAGCCAGCGGGGACGACTAGCAAGATACAGAAGCTTGGCCCAGTGGGAGATTCCTCCATCCATCTGACCATAGAAAATCTGCAGATAATCTATAGGTGTGTGGCCAGCTTTATACTCTTGGAGTATTTAAGCCGGGAGGTCAGAGGAGTAGACCGCCGAGAAAGAGAGCCAGAAATGTTTCATGAGTGAGGTGTCTGCCAAAGCCCATCTGTATGCTTGGTTTAGGATACTGAGTCAGAAAACCATAGGATCAACATGACAGTCAATTAGCATTTTCAGGAGAACGGCAGTGGTAACCCTCATTGTTCTCTTAGGAAAGGTTTCCTTTCATTTTTAGGTTTGCCCTATCTAGGCATCTGCAAAAATCCAGCACAGGGCTAACTGGGTGAAGGGTCAGTAGAGAAGCATCATAAGACTCTCTGCAGCTCTAGTATGTATATTAACACTTTCTCTGCATGGTCTTCATTCATGATTCGTGGAGTTTATGGCCTCATTCACACTGCAATCTGCGTGCAAGGCCGTACCGAGCAGCTCCCACGAAGGACAGGGGCTGTGTGTGATTAGTATGCAGCCCCTGGCCGTCTCTATGGGACTACGTGGCCGTACGCTGACCTCAAGTGCAGGGGGCGCAGGTCCGTACGAGTACAGACACATGCACGGCGGGGGAGCGTAGAGGGGGGGGGGGCGTACGGCCGCGCAGTCCCATAGAGAAGGACGGGGGCTGCGTACTAATCACATGCAGCACCTGTCCTTCCCAGGAGCAGCCCGATACAGCCGTGCACGAAGCTGTACGTGCCGGCCGATTTACAGTGGGAATGAGGGAATAAGCTTTATGTGCAACAAAGTGCTTTCAACACAGTATTATGTTCTGGGGCTGCATTCACATCTCTGAGTGTGGGGTAGTGTGTTATAAAAAGCAAAGCTTGGTGCATCTATAGTGCTTTTTCCAGCAAAATATGCTAATTGCATCTAAAAAAGCAGCGCATGAAAAATGTAGACAGCGGACCTTTCAGGAACTACAAGCCTGCAGAAACCCGGCACCTTATCATTAACCAGCCGTCCCTGAGCTCCAGTCCAGTGACTGCCTAGGCTGAGATGATGTCATCAGTCCGCTGCAGGCAGGAGGAAGCATTTCCTTAAAGGCTCATTCACACTTTGTTCCTGTGCATCGCAATAATCTCTGGGCTTCCAATGCACAAGAATGGACCTACAGTAGGTTTTCCATGCATTGGGGTGGCATTCGAAAAGCACTGCAACAGTCTAATGCACATAGTGTGCGTTGCGGTAAAGATCACATTGTGCACCCAATCCCAATGGTGTTTTTCAGCATTCTCCTGTCCTCCGGTGATCAATGCAACTGCTTCAAGAAAGAAAAAAAAAGGCCCAAGGCTGCCGAGGAAACAGTAAACCCGACTGCACAGACCTTGGAATTTACATGATACTATCATCTCTGAGGGCCGGTGCACAACTAGGCAATTTGAGGCGCGCGATATCGCACAAAACACAGATTCGCATTGAAGTCAATGGAGGCTGCTCACTTCTTTGTGATTTGTCACGCGACCGAAATCGCCTTTCGCACAAAAAGGTGCATGAGCTATTTTGGGCGGTTGTAGCACAGTTTGGGTCCCATAGAGCTATTTTCGGCCAGTTGTAGCACAGTTTGGGTCCCATAGACATCTCTATGCATTGAAAATCGCACGACAATCACGCGGTTTACAATGAACAGTCGCGGGTTCGAAAACGCGCGACAATCGCGTGAAAACAGCTCAGCATCTGAATCGCCAGGGTGTGAACCTAGCCTGAGACGGCATCTCAGTGTGGGAAGTAGATGATGCCTAAACAAAGATGGCGCTATCCTTCCGGAGAGAAAAGCAGATGAAGGCATTGTCAGGGGGAGTACTGTGATCTCTGCAGTTAATACCTTACTACACAATACATAGAAAAAAGGGGGGGGGGGACTAAAAGAGCAGCTCCATCGCCATCCACTGATCACCGTTACAATGCTTTACTGGCTCCAATGCAAAAGAATAATAACTGATCCTCCCGCTCTAGGTCTGTGCGGAGGTACGGACCTTTGCTTATGGAGCGACAGTCTGCAGGAGCCTGATGACGGTTGCAATGCATTTTTCTTTCATTATTGTGTGTGCATTTATTCATTTTTTGTAAAAAGCTGGACTATGCCTTTAAATATTGGTGCAGCCTATAAAATGTTATCCGTGTAAATGACAATTATAAGATTCCATCCCTAACGGAGGCAAATAAAAAAAAATGAAAGGGCTGTGTGTGTATGTAAACACATATACAGAATATATGTATGTATTATTTTTTTTTAATTACTTCCACCCACCTGTCATCTTCTTCCTCGCTGCTAAACTTGGTCCTCCTCCTCTCCTACCTGTCAGCATCCCCATCCTCCTCCTCGCTGTTCTCTCCTCCCTCTGCCTGGCCACAGCATCTCACAGACAGAATGGCGGAGAGAGACAAGACAAGCACAACCCCAGCTGGTTCCTCTCCTTTCCTGGGTCTACACCTAGTGTCACCCCCACATTTCAGGTAACCCCTTTCTCTGCTAAACCCTACAAGGGCTCCCCCTGCCCTCTTCTCCCCAGGGGGAGGGAGGAGGCTTATTCCCTGAGCACCGCTCCTGCCTCCCTGTCTACGCTGACTGCTCTCGCTGAGGCTGTGCATGGAATACGTCTCTCTATCCATCCCTGCAATAAATAAACATGCATGTATTGCAATCAAGCAGTCAGATCCCAGAACCTATACTCTCTGATTATGATATTGGCGGGCTATCTATCTATCTCTGTATATCTATCTATCTCTTTATATCTATCTCTGTATATCTATCTATCTCTGTATATCTATCTATCTCTGTATATCTATCTATCTCTTTATATCTATCTCTGTATATATATCTATCTCTTTATATCTATCTCTGTATATCTATCTATCTATTTCTGTATATCTATCTATCTCTTTATATCTATCTCTGTATATCTATCTATCTATCTCTGTATATCTATCTCTGTATATCTATCTCTATCTCTGTATATCTATCTATCTCTGTATATCTATCTATCTATCTCTGTATATCTATCTATCTCTGTATATCTATCTCTATCTCTGTATATCTATCTATATGATACATCTCTGTTGAAATGTCACATCCTTGTATTGTGATGGTTGTTTATTGCCAAGGAAATATTCCCCAAAATCGACCTATACCATCTCTCTGTAGAACCCATGGTTAGTAATTGCAGCCTGGCAACCATTTAGTATTCGGATTATTGGTTGTTTATCTGTTTAATCTATCAATCGTATCTCTATGCAATGCTGTTTAGCTGACCTATAATATATTTGTGTGTAGATATACAGTATGTATGTTTTTATATTGCAATTTATATATTATATTTGTTTATAGCTAGCTCTGTATCTATCTATTCATCTCTCTCTCTCTCTCTCTCTCTCTCTCTCTCTCTCGTATGGTATATCTGGGTGCGGTGTAGGTATTTGTATATAATGATGTGTTCTGATTTATGTGATTTGAAGCTTCTGCACGGCATGCAATGGGTTACCGCGTATTCCTCATCCCTCCCGCTTTTCTACGCCTGGAGTAGATAAACAGGTGCGGGAGGGGGTACCCTGGAGGTACCAGAACACAATCGTCAGTGAGTAGATGGAGGAGAGAAGCTCAGTAAGGTGATGGGGTGGCTCAGTAGTCAGTAAGATGATGGAGGAGGGAAGCTCAGTAAGAGTGATGGGGTGGCTCAGTCGTCAGTTAGTTGATGGAGGAGGGAAGCTCAGTAAGGTGATGGTGCGGCTCAGTCGTCAGTAAGATGATGGAGGAGGGAAGGTCAGTAAGGTGATGGAGAAGGAAAGCTTAGTAAGGTGATGGGGTGGCTCAGTAGTCAGTAAGATGATGGAGCAGGGAAGCTCTGTAAGGTGATGGGGTGGTTCAGTCGTCAGTAAGATGATGGAGGAGGGAAGGTCAGTAAGGTGATGGAGAAGGAAAGCTTAGTAAGGTGATGGGGTGGCTCAGTAGTCAGTAAGATGATGGAGCAGGGAAGCTCTGTAAGGTGATGGGGTGGTTCAGTCGTCAGTAAGATGATGGAGGAGGGAAGCTCAGTAAGGTGATGGGGTAGTTCAGTAGTCAGTAAGTGGATGGAGAAGGGAAGCTCTGTAAGGTGATGGGGTGGCTCAGTCGTCGGTAAGATGATGGAGGAGTGAAGCTCTGTAAGGTGATCGGGGTAGTCAAGTAGTCAGTCAGCACAGAGCTGAGTTCTAGTTTGTGTTGCACCGTGTGGGAAGCCCCCCCTTCCTGTAACCTCTGTACCCACATAATCAGTATGATGATGATTATTATTATTATTGCCTGTGACCTTGTTAATTAGTTGACGCTCGGCGCGCATCGATCGGCTTTTCTCCATGTGGTGGTGCCAGGGAGCTGTGCCTGCTAATTGTAATTCTTCACGCCCAGCTGTTGTAGTGCCGCCATGCCAAAATCAGCATGCTGGGTGTTGTATTCCCTCTCGTGTGTCACATGTGTGGTGTGTTGACACCGGACCTCAGGTGTCCAAATGTTTAAATTGAGAACCGTGGCACAGCAACAGCCAATGGGAATAAAGCATCCCCGGGAAAAATGAAGGCTGTAAAAAAAAACATCAGGAGGCAATACAGAAATTTTTTATTTCAGATGATGGTGAAAAAGAGGCCCGTTGATGGCAGGGGGCTGTGTGCAGTAATGGTGTGTATGGAAGGAAACCTGTACCCAGAGATGTCTGTAGACTGTCATAGATGACCGATCCCTCTCAAAATGCTGCCTGGCTGTCAAGCTGCAGACACAAATGCCAGCGCACCCAGTGCCAGTTTCGTTGACTTCCATACAGAGTACAGACCAATGTGACATTTCGGGGACACAATGGACCCCATTCTCAAGGTAACATACAGAAAGGGGGCAAGTGTGACCCCGAAATGTCACGTTGGTCTGTATGGAACTCCAGTAAACGTCTGAACTGGTGCTGAGTGTGCTGGCGTTTTCTGCCACCCTTTGCCGAGCACCCCAAATTTAATCTTCAGGATGGATTATTGGCACCTTTGGCTGTCAAGCCAGTGCGGTGGATTCAATACTCTCGGAGTCACTAGCCTGGAACGGGCATGCCAATCTGAAGTGATGACTACACTGTGACTTCATCGCCGGTATGCTGTCAGTCCTTTAGAAGGTATTGAAGGCAGAGACAGCCAGGCAACCGGTATTTTTCACAATGAAGTCAGCATCTGAGGATGGTAATCATGTAACAGTTTGTCTTCTGATCTGTGATTCAGCTGATATACAGTGTATATGTATATATATATATATATATATATACACGCGCCTATACACCATGACTTAACCATAAGTATACCGGAGCTGCAGTCCTGTAGGGCATGCTGTCTCTTACAGTTCCCCTCAGATTTCAACATCAACAAACATAAGCTGTGGCGCAGGGCATCAAGGGTTCCAGGGGTGGCACACATGTTTATGACTGTCAGTACTACACTCCCTGTATAACGAAAGGTTGCAGTCTGCCATGCTGCCTGTCAGTGTCATCTCTCTGGCTCCTCCTCGTTGCTGTCTTTGGTTAGTTGGTGTATTTTTGTACTGTGCCACGTACTTACAGTTCACCTGTTCTCAAATGGTAGCAGAACTCGGCTACAGCAGTGTGGGAAACCCTGGAGAGGTGGAGATCTACCTGCACAACACGGAAGAGATCAAAGATCACCGGCGAGCAGTGGAGATAACCTAGCAAGGTCACATTACAATGTAAGAAAGGTCAGTAGTAGATAACGCAGAGTTCGGAGGTCAGTAGTAGGTAACGCAGAGTACCGAGGTCAGTAGTAGGTAGCGCAGAGTACGGAGGTCAGTAGTAGGTAACGCAGAGTACGGAGCTCAGAAGTAGGTAACGCAGAGCACAGAGGTCAGTAGTAGGTAACGCAGAGTACCGAGGTCAGTAGTAGGTAACGCAGAGTACGGAGGTCAGAAGTAGGTAACGCAGAGTACCGAGGTCAGTAGTAGGTAACGCAGAGTACGGAGCTCAGAAGTAGGTAACGCAGAGCACAGAGGTCAGTAGTAGATAACGCAGAGCACAGAGGTCAGTAGTAGATAACGCAGAGTACGGAGGTCAGTAAAAGATAACGCAGAGTACAGAGGTCAGTAGTAAATAACGCGAGTATGGAGGTCAATAGTAGATAACGCAGGGTGCAGGGGTCTGTATTATGTAATACACAGTGCAGGGTCAGGAGTAGATAATGCAAAGTGAAGAAGTCAGTAGTATGTAAAGCAGAGTGTAGAGGTCAGTAGCAAGTAACACAAAGTTCATAGGTCAGCAGTATGTGACACAAAGTTCATAGGTCAGCAGTATGTGACACAGAATACATAGGTCAGTAGTAATTAATGCAGAATGGGGGTTTCAGTTGTATGTAATGCACAGTATACGGGTCAGGAGTAAGTAACATAGCATGCAGAGTCAGTAGTATGTAACATAGAGTACAGGGGGTCAGGCTTAAGTAACACAGTGTGCACAGGTAGTAAGTAACACAAAGGTCAGTAGTATGTAACACAGAGTAAGGCGGGGTTAGGAATAAGTAACACACAATTCCCCCCCACTACAAGCAAAAACATACCCCCCTTTCAGTACAAACATCTACCATCATCTTGGTCCTGCAAATAGCACACTTCCTGTTCTAGGAAGAGCCCCTTTATTGCACTGTATCTATGGAAGAGCATTGTTGTCACCCTAGGACAGGAAGTGTTGAACTACATAACCCCACATCTACTCATGTCCACAACATAAGGGGGGGCTGTTCTATAGTGTGTCATGCTATGCTGCATGTTCATCAATAAATAGATGTATCTGATCTGCAATTGGAGTGCCGGTGTCCATATTCTTACTCTGGCTGTTCTATAGATCAAAAAGGAGAACTGGTGAGAGCTGATAACATTGTTTGAGCTTTTAGATCACAGGAAATCACCAGCACACTGCATGTCTGGCAGGATCAACAGCAATGTTCTGTACTTGCAGAAAATATTCTTAGCCTGAAAAGAGGAAACATTAAGACCCCACTCACACTGAGCAACATGGTGAATTGTGCGTTTTTCTGCGCGATTCCGTGCTGAGCGGCTTTGAGCTACAATGCGATATCGAGCAACAGTGCACATTTTATCTCGCTACGTAGCGCGACTTATGGAAGGGACTTCATCGCTGCTACATTGGGCTGTAACCAATCAACAGCGATCTTGATGTGACATCATTCTTTCCTTCCGTTTTGCAGTGCAAAAGTGACCCTTCTGTCGCATGATATCGCGTGACAAGGTCGTGCAATATTGCAGGTAATGCGCGACAAAATTGAGTCTATTGGGGCCGAATCGCGCGAAAAAAGGGTCGTGTACAAGCGACAAGCCACAGACGACATTGAGCTGTGAGATGTGAACAGCTCCATTGAAATGCATTGGACGAGCTACATAGAGCGATATCGCGCGGAAATCGTGCGACAAACCGCTCAGTGTGAACGGGGGTCTTAGGCCCGGTTCACACCTGGGCGTTTTGTAGCGCGTTCCTACGCTCTGCAAAACGCTCAAACACCGAAATCCCATTATTTTCTATGGGTATGGTTCACACCTGGGCGTATTACAGGCCGTATGAACGCGCTACAAAACGCCCTAAGCCCAAAGAAGTACAGGAGCTTCTTTGGGGCGTATTTGCCACGCGTATCCATTGGGATACAGCCAGGTAGCCCTTGGAAAACGTGCGTTTGTTGCACGTTTGTTTTACCGCGAATCGCGGTTAAAACGCGCGACAAACGCGCATATTCGATACGCCTAGGTGTGAACCCAGCCTTAAGGTCTATACACATACTCCATGAACCACTTGGCTACATATAGATAGCATTGTTGGGTGTGTAGGGTCCCCGCGGATCTCAGCCGGCAAGGAACTGTAGCCTGGTTATCACAGCTAGGAGTTATTGGCGCCTTTCCTTAGGCCCCGTTCACATTGAGCGATTTATCGCGCGGTAATTCCCGCGATATCGCGGCTATTTACCGCGCGATATCGCTCTTCAATGCTTTGCAATAGGGCAAAGGGTCCTGCTGTCGCGGGTCGTGTGTCGCTAAAGCAGGACCCTTTTTGGAGCTGATTTTGCCGCAATTCAATGCTGTTTGATGCAAGCATTTGCGCGATATCGCGCAAAATGCAAATCGCGTGACAAACGCGCGATTTGCGAAAAAACGGGTATCCACTAATGCTAAGAAGCAAGCCGGGGGCTGTGAGTCGTCGTCGGAGCGGCCAGCCCTGATGGCTTCTTCCTGGATGAATGCTCTTCACTGGGAGTTACTGCGGCCTGACTGAGCCCAGCAAATACAGCAATTAAGAGAGCCTGTGATAATGACCAGCAGCCCCGTCCCCAGCTAACGATCCCGCCACAGACCTCCTGGGGGGTCATTAGATGATCAGGGCGACATCAATGGAGGAGATCGGGCGGTGCGCTCCTATTGTAACGCGGCTCAGCACGCCTCCGTGTCTGCACAGAATGGAAACCTAGACTGAGAGAAGGAAAGAGGCTGCCATAGCTCTCCCCCTTCTGAACATGCCAGCTTTCTGGCTGCCTCTTTTCCAATCACTGACCTAGAATAGGGATACTGGAAAGAGGCTGCCATAGCTCTCCCTCTTCTGAACATGCCGGATTTCTGGCTGCCTCTTTCCCAATCAATGACCTAGAATACGGATACTGGAAAGAGGCTGCCATAGCTCTCCCTCTTCTGAACATGCCGGATTTCTGGCTGCCTCTTTCCCAATCACTGACCTAGAATAGGGATACTGGAAAGAGGCTGCCATAGCTCTCCCTCTTCTGAACATGCCAGCTTTCTGGCTGCCTCTTTCCCAATCACTGACCTAGAATAAGGATACTGGAAAGAAGTGAAATAAAAGCACAAGGTTTGTTCTATTGGTGTGGCTGGCCCTGGGGCGTAACTAGAAGTTTTGTATGGGGCCCTGTGATTTCTTGTTACGCCCCTTGCAGAGCCCACCTGAGATCCCACACAGCCCACCTGAGAGTGACCCTGCGGAGCCCACCATAGACTATAATGGGCTCTGCAGGGTCTCAGGTGGGCTGGTCACACCCCTGCACACCTCTTACCTGTCAGCCCCGATCCGCTGTGAGCCTTCTCCACCACCGGGCCCCGCCCCCTCTTCGGTCGCCGGTGGGCCCTGCCTCCTCCCCTGCCGGCAATGGGGCCCTGTGATTTCTAGTTACGTCCCTGGTTGCAATGTTCTAGTGCCTTGGTTCTCAACTGGTGGGTCGTGACCCAAAAGTGGGTTGCGACCTCATGTTCAGTGGGTCGCCGCGATTCTTCCTCAGCCACCCACTTTTGCAGCACTGCCAGTTCTTGAGCCATTCAAAATATTCTGCCCAGTGCTGAGTGTCAGCTTGAGGTGGAATGGGCTGGGGCTATAGCCGTGAGGGAGCTCCATCCATATGTATAGCTTCCTCACTTGTCCCATAGAGGTGACTGGACCAGGGTGATACATTCTGGCTCCCGGCACCTCTATAGGGCACACAAAGGGAGCTGTACAAGCAATGCACATACAGATGGAGCTCTGTTACAGCACAGCAACCCACAATGGACCCCAGGCTGAGGATCCACTCTAGTTCTCATAAGGTATGGAGACTGGGTGGATCTTTTCAATGGCACCCCAAATGCACCTCCCACCCACAGTTCGATCGCCTACACAGGAACGCACAGTGCTACAATGCTCTGCGTTCCATTGCAGCGCGACTTGGGTCGCAACTTAATGACCAAGGACAAATGTGGGTCCTGAGGTTACACAGGTTGAGAACCACTGGTCTAGTCTGATCATTGGGGAGAGGAGACTGCCGCTATCAGCAATGGTAATGTGAAATGTGCATACAGTGCAGCGTATCTAAAACGTGCAGCTGTGAATGGGCCCTTAAAGGCCCCTATAGACGGCTGCAATTTCTGCCGATAACTGCTGAATTGTCCCAAAATGCAAGCCATGGGAGGCACTGGAAGCACCACCTGGACTGAATGAAGTTATTACCAGTTACAATATTGAAGATGAAGGATCAGCATGACAGCCAGACAACTGGCATTCTCAGATGGAGACGTTGGCGATGGCAGCCTTCATATGATGCGATGAAAGGTTCTCTGAACAGATTCCACAGAAACTGCGACGCATCTTCTGCAAGACGTGCGTCTCCCAAATGCTCCCAATGTGTCATCCAGATCCTGAAGATAAAAGAAGAAACATTGGAACACAATCCGCACTGACTGCAGACTGAACATGTTAATTCCTTAAAGAGACCCTGTCACCGGCTTTATAAATTGCAGGTAAAAGCTAAGAAAAATCAGCTGTTTTAAAACTTTGAGCTTGCTAGAAAAATCGGATTGCTTCAGAAGAGTCCATTCCCTAAGCAGAGCCCTTCCTTCCTTCCTTCCTCACATCCCTCTTTTTCGGTATCGAGTACAGGTACCGATATTTTGATACTTGCCAATTTCGAGTACCGATAACGGTGCTTCCACTGGCACGGAGCCGGCTTCCCGGGCAATCAGGAGGCCGGGCAGTGAGTAATGACATGCCGCCCGGCTTCCTGATTGCCCAGAAAGCTGGCTCCATGTTGTTTAGCAGGCTCAATTGTGATTGGCCGGGACACCGGCTTCCCAGCCAATCAGCATCGAGCCAGCTTCCCACTCAGTCGAGTAATGACTCGCCTCCTGGCTTCCTGATTGGCCGGGAAGCCGGCTCGATGCTTATCCTCCGGCTTTCTGGTTGCACAGGAAGCATGCTCCATGTTCCCCTACGGCACTGCCGGTCAGAGGATAACTTCCTCTGACCAGAAGTTCTGGCATCAGAGCATTTGGGCGAGTACGATGGGAAGTCAGCAGATCTTCACCTCATTCACCAATCTAAGAGTAAATTCACTTGCAAAGTGCACAGCCTATTGGCCTTTAGCAAATCAAAGATATACAAATGGGGAAGGGAAGGTTTTCCAAATATGAGATTAGTAACAAAGAACGTGTTCGAGTCACACCGTGGGTCCCCCGTTATAATTAATAGCAAAAACACAAATGTTCTCCAGGGGGGAAATAGAAGTTTTAGACCAAAAAAATGGAAGTTATATACATAAAAAGTGAATATTTACAAAATTTACTGATTGATTAACTCTTTGGGATTCGATACAACCTTGTTATGGTGATGGTAGTTTGGTTGTTCAAGGCTATTATCCTTGGATTATAGATACATGGATTGTTATATAAATTGCTAGAATAGAGATCTGGAATGTATCATCTAACTTTATAGGTACGATTAGGACAGATATTTGGCTTCCTTGCGTTCCCACTGCCTTCCCGGATGTTTCTGTTCCCTGGTTGGATAGGGAGACCCCCCTGCAGATGGATATCCACTCACCGGCAAAAGAGTCATTAAGATGGTATTTATTGTATTTTGATTATGTATGGTTAGTTGATATCAATGAGTTTTGTATATTGATTATAGTGTAGACATTTGTGAGTTCATTCCTATACCAATACAAACACTATAGGTAAACCTCTTCAAATTTTCCTGGTGAAGCTTCGGCGAAACGCGTTGAATACTGGAGCAAGCACAGAATCATGGCTGAATTTGAGATGAGATAGACTCATTACATGCAAAGCAAGATAGTTCAAGCCGTGATTTGTCATAATTGTGATGATTATGGCTTACAGCTCATGAAAACCCCAAGAACCCCAAATCCACAACCTCAAAAAATTAGAATATTACGTGCAATCAATAAAACAAGGATTGTACATAGAACAATATCGGACCTCTGAAAAGTACAAGCATGCATATGTACTCAGTACTTGGTTTGGGCACCTTTTGCAGCAATTACTGCAATTACTTTTGCACGATATTCTAATTATTCGAGTTTCACCTGTATATATATTTATATATATATGTGTATATATGTATTGACATTATGAATTGATTGTATTAAAAATTATTTTTACTATATTTATGAATCAACTGACCTTATTTCTGGATCAATTCCCTGGTATTTCCCAGAGGTCACCTGAAAGCCCCTCTCTTTCTCTTTTGTTGGCATACATTTATATAGCTCTGACACTGACAGGTCTACTTTAATCTGCGTCTCTGTCTTATAACAGACCGACCTCCTCTGCTCACTCTGCAGATCTTCTGGCAGTAAATTTGCCTTATGACACTTGCCTGGCATTTGGTTGATTTGGGATTAGATAGAGATGTCCACCTAATCCCCCGATTAGCCCATTTAAGCAGAGATTATCCGTTTCATATTGAGGGGGTGTAGCGCCGAATGAGGCAGCTTTTTTTTTTTGCAGTGAAGCGCATTAAATAAAAAAATTAGCCACTAATTATTACTAAGACCATTTCCCAGCGTTTCTCCGACGTGTCCATCTACCTGAAGGATCTAGGGCATATAAATCTCATTATCAACCAAACTACGTTCCCTTCAGGTCTATGTGCGGACAAACGGTGCGTGCAAAAACAAACAGGATAAATGGACTTGTTCTCATCAAGAGGCGGGCTCTTAATTTTCTGTATGGCGGTCAAGGTGGGAGCGGACGTAGTGCTTGTGCATGGGCCCCAAACGACAAGGTGGTTCCCATGAGGAAGGTGGGCAACAGGAGGACATGTGATCAACCAAAGACAGCAGGATTATATATACATATACAGAGGCTTTCGCAGGCCAGGTGTGAATAGAGTCCCCTTTATCAGGTAAAAAAAGCCTCATGAAGGGGACCCTACGCGGCCCTGAAATGTTGCACTTTGCAAGTGACAATATGCGTCAATAAATTCAGAAGTTCCTTTGGACACTTTACTACGGTGTGCTGGTGACATTATGTTCACGTTCTGATTCAAGCGGCACCATCCACGGTCATTTGTTGGGATATCCAGTAAGGAGTGCGGCAGGACATCCATATAGCCCCCCAGGCCGGGTGTCACCCGCCAGGATGCATTACGCATGCGTGTGATGTCATCATGCACACAAGTAATGACGTCTTGTGCACTTAACTGCCAGCGGCCATTTCGGTGATGGATGCCAGCAGGGAGAGGTGGGACATTCATCTGGCTTCATACAGACGTTCATACAGCTGTCGGGCACTCGGTCCATGACCGAATGCCTGGCTTTTCACATGGGGTGACACCAAAATGACTGTGAGTCATTTTGGTGTCCCCCCCTCCCATAG
>NW_017306431.1:1560469-1568304 GCF_000935625.1 Nanorana parkeri
AATTTACAAAGTGTATACATGTATTATCTGTTTAGAAATGATGTAAGTACAGAATATACCTGTAAATCTGACACAAATCCAGTGAGTTCCTCACTTCCTGTAGGTGCAGAACCCCCCAGAACCAGCAACCTTTGCACAGTGTTGCAGACTGCTGAGATAAAGTATGTCCAGGGGTAGACTAAGGACTGCTGGCATAAGGTATGTCTACGGGTAGACTAGGGACTGCTGAGATAAGGTGTGTCCATGGGTAGACTAAGGACTGCTGAGATAAGGTATGTCCATGGGTAGATTAGGGACTGCTGAGATAAGGTATGTCCATGGGTAGACTATGGACTGCTGAGATAAGGTATGTCCATGGGTAACTAAGGACTGCTGAGATAAGGTTAGTCCATGGGTAGACTAAGGACTGCTGAGATAACGTATGTCCATGGGTAGACTAAGTACTGCTGAGATAAGGTATGTCCATGGGTAGACTAAGGACTGCTGTGATCAGCTCTGTTCCCCATGCAGAGAGTCATTGTTCTCAGACAGTAGACCTGACCAATAAGACCCCCAAAGACAGATGGAATTTCTGCCAATTCCTGTTGGCTGAATTGTCTGAAATTGAAACCGTGGGTGGCACTGGATCACCACCCAGCTTGACAAAAGTTTACGGAGTCCGGTGGAAAATGATCTTATTAGATGCCGTCACTGTTCACCAGCGCCATTGTATTAAGGCATCCATGGGTGCTGCAACTGCCTGAACACAATAGCTGGCAGTGGAGACACGGATGGGTGAAGTGACTGATTTTTTCTTGTACAGCATGCTGGCTAAATGAGAGAAAATCAAGTTGTGTATGGCAGCATATACTGTAGCCTCGTTCTACATCATACTATAAAGCAGGAAGCCGAAGCTGCATATATGTATCATGTATGTAAATATGGTAGTTACCTTCTACATATAAACTTACAGTTCTCTTTGTGATTCTCAGGTTTACTGCATTCTTCTGGCCCCGCCTGTTATTTGTCCCGCTATCATTAATCACCATGAGCAATAAGCACAGAGACAGCCATGACAGAAACAAAAATGGCAGCTGCGACCAACCGGACTGTAAAGCTGGCCGTACACGTGTCAAGTCTGCAAAATTGCAAAGCAACGAATGAGACTTGAGCGGACTTGATTGTTCATGTTACCCTAGGTGCAGTGCGTTGGCAATAATTTGAAGGCACCCCGACACACCGGCAGCCATACGTTGCAGCAGTACTGCAATACCATGTAGACATGTAAGCGGCGGAAAAATTCAGGTCAGATATTTTGTAATTTCGGGACTCGGATCCAAAATTCAATTTGGTTCAGGTTTCGGTTTTGGACGAAATCTGAATTTTCGTTTAGTTTCAGATGTGTTTACGAATATTCATTGCAAATACCACAGAAAACCATATACAGATATTATTACTAAAGCTGAATCTCCTAGACCCGAGTGCCATTCGGGATCCGAATTTCCGAATTGCATTGGGGAGCTCCAGAACACCCTTCGGGTCTGGGAGCCATATACATATATATTACTAAAGCTGAGGCTCCCGGACCAAAACAGAATTCTGGAGCTCCCAAATGCAAATTGAGAAATTCGGATCCCGAATGCCATTCGGGTCTGGGAGTCATATACATGTATTACTATAGCTGAGGCTCCCAGACCTGAATGGCATTTGGGAGCTCCCGAATGCAAATTGGGAAATTTGGATCGCGAATCCCATTCGGGTCTGGGAGCCTGAGCTTTAGTATTATATGTATATACTGTATATGGCTCCCATGTTGCTGTAACGAAGATTCGCGTACAGACCCATTTGGATGCATTAAATCGAAAAACTCATCCGATTGGCCAGAAGAGTCACATGTCCGATTCAGTTTTGTTTTTGAACGAAATTCGGACGGGATCAGGAATTCAGAAACAGAAATTCGGAATTCAGACACATTCGGATGCATTGGGATTCGGAAATGTGTCCGTAGTTCGGAAAATTTGTAAGAATTTTGGTTCTGAATAAAACAAATCACACATGTCTAGTACCATTCATTGTGCTGCGGTGTGGTTGCGGTATGTTGAAATAAAGTAGTGCATGCACTGCACTGTGACCGGACCCTTCATTAGAATTACCCGGGTGCACCTGAGAATTATATATGATTTCTTTTTTACTTTCTGAGCTGTAAAAGTGGGATAAGAATTGGATCTCTGGAATTGGAATCCTAAACATATCCCGAACCCTGATAAGATTCATTGTTTCCCTTTATCTGAATTTCCTTGGGTTATCTTGCACTTGCACTGCACTCCGGGGATTAGTATAATGGATGTGATCTGTTTCCAGCTGCTTGAACAGAATCAGAAACACTGATGGGGTCCCTGGTGTATGGCGTATCTGCTGTCCTTTTCTGAACCATCTCTCCCCTTTCCCAGCATGCATCCTGCCTCTGCTGGTTCCCGATTTCGCTGGTTGTTTACCAGTTGATCCGTGGGACTGATTCATCAAGCTGCAATGACACTTAAAGGACAAATTCACTTCTAGCTGTCTTCCTTTAAGGGCGCATAGACATCTGTGTGTTGCGGGGAAAGGTGTTTTACATGCTTTGCAATTGGCGTTCATTTTGAACGGCACCCCGATGCATTAGGCTGGGTTCACACTTGGGCGTTTTTCAGCGAAGATCGAAGCGCTGAAAAACGCTAAGCAAGTGAAATCCTATGAATCCCTATGGACATTGTTCCCACTTGGACGTTATATCGCGCTGAAAAATGCCCTACGCGCGAAAAAGTACCTGAGCTTCTTTTTCGCGCGTAGGGGCCGATTGCAGCGCGTATCCATTGTTAATCCCGAGTGTGGCTCTGGGTTGACAAAGCGGTAACCCCGAGCCACACTCGGGAATACAGCGTAGGTCTTACCTTGTCCGCGATCCCCGCTGTGTCCTCCGGCCGCTCCTGTCTTCCGGGTTCCGTCCCTTGCGATCGTCCGCGTCGCAGGGGGGGGGGGCAGAGCCGGCAGGAAGTATGAAAGTTTTTTTTTAAAAACAAACGAAAAAAAAGATAGCGGAAAAAAAGGGGGGAAAAAATGATACCGCCATGGAGGGTCAAAAACGAGCGTCTAACGCGCGTTTAATTGAACTAAAAAATGCGCAAAAAACGCGCCTATGAGGAACGCCCAGGTGTGCACACAGCCTCAGTGCAATGCACGTGCATTGCCGCACTCTGATGTGATGTGACTGATGTGAACAACGTGGGGGAAAATGCATGCTTTGCACGTTGGTGTGCGCTGGTGCCGATGGGGCTAGTACAGAAAAGCTGGCTGGTGACCCTGAACACAGAGCCTTTGCTGCACTGAAATCCCAACTGGGTTGTCAGTAATGATGTACGAGAGGCTTGGTGGGAACCCAGTTCATCTGAGATCGTCCAAGCCCATGCAAAACTGCATTTGACACATACCCATCCCGACCCAATCAGTTGCGGCAGACGCATTCCCTATCCTCCAACCCTCTCTGTCCCACTCCACATACATACACTGATTTATTTTCCAGCAAAACAATGCTGCTGCCTTGCCTCTGGTCAGGCTACATACTGTGTAGGCAAAATGCTCTTAGTACCATGGTCAGCGCATTGAAATTAATAAGCGGCCTTAAAGGAGAACTATGAGGTGAGTGCTTTTCACTAACATTGAGACTGTCACAGGTCGGCTCAGTAGATCGGGAGGTGAGCGAACACATACCGGCGTTCGCTCACCTCTCGATCCTGTCACGGCTCTCTGCCGCGACAGGGGAGGGGCTGGATTCCCTTCTCCCCCCTCCGATCCACCAGCGCTGACTGGTGGAACGGAGGGGGCGGGTACAGCTGGCTCTGCCTCTAGATAGGCAGAGCCAGCTGTCACTCTCTCGATGTCGGGATCCGCTCCGGCTGCGGCGTCTCAGTATACCGCGAGCCGTAGCTATACGGCTCCGTATACTGAGCAATGTTTTGGTGTGTTAGCAGCCCACTGATTGCAATGGGCTGCTGCATCGCATGTTACCCCACAACAATAGAACTTGTTAATACATCCCACAAATGCAGCCCATATACATCTATGCGTTGCGGGAACACATGCGTTGATGCACACATTTCCACAATGTGCTGCAACACACTTGAATGGTACCCCAATGTACCCAACACACAGCATGCTGCAACGCATGACAGTGCACCATAGTCCAACTCCATTGCATTAAATATTTAGTGCCCCGTCTGATTTTTGGGACATTTTGGTGCATTGGGAGCCCATTGTTTTCAATCGGCTGCCTCAGGGCCCCATAATTTACAGGGGCCCACAGCAGCTGTCCCTTTTTGCTCAGAGTGGCAGGCAGGAGAGCAGCGGCACTGCCGGTGGCACGCGTGGGGGGAGGGTGTACTGAGATTCTATCCCCCCCCCCCTTCATTGGAGATGACAGGGCACTTTACATTTTTTTATAGATTCATAAAATCTTTGAGGCTTTTGAGGAACCACAGCACCACCTGTTTACAGCGCTGGGCCGCACATCTCCCCTGCTGAGACCTTCCACATCTGCCCCTGCTGCGATCTGTCACACCTGCCCCTGCTGCAATCCTCCACACCTGCCCCTGCTGAGACCCCCCGTATCTGACCTGCTGCGATCTGTCACACCTGCCCCTGCTGAGACCCTCCATATCTGACCTGCTGCGATCCTTCACATCTGTCCCTGCTGAGACTCTCTACATCTGCCCCTGCTGAGACCCTCCATATCTGACCTGCTGCGATCCTTCACATCTGCTCCTGCTGAGACCCTCTGCATCTTCCGATGCTGAGACCCTCCACATCTGCCCCTGCTGAGACCCTCTGCATCTTCCGATGCTGAGATCCTCCACATCTGCCCCTGCTGAGATCATCCACATCTGCCCCTGCTGAGACCTTCCACTTCTGCCCCTGCTGAGACCTCCCACTTCTGCCCCTGCTGAGACCTCCCACAACTGCCCCTGCTGAGACCTTCCACTTCTGCCCCTGCTGAGATCCTTCCCATCTGCCCCTGCTGAGACCTCCCACAACCTCCACATCTGCCCCTGCTGAGACCCTCTGCATCTTCCGATGCTGAGATCCTCCACATCTGCCCCTGCTGAGATCATCCACATCTGCCCCTGCTGAGACCTTCCACTTCTGCCCCTGCTGCGATCTGTCACATCTGCCCCTGCTGCGATCCTCCACATCTGCCCCTGCTGCGATCCTCCACATCTGCCCCTGCTGAGCCCCTTCATATCTGACCTGCTGCGATCTTTCACAACTGTCCCTGCTGAGACTCTCTACATCTGCCCCTGCTGAGACCCTCCACATCTGCCCCTGCTGAGACCCTCTGCATCTTCTGATGCTGAGATCCTCCACATCTGCCCCTGCTGAGATCCTCCACACCTGCCCCTGCTGAGATCCTCCACACCTGCCCCTGCTGAGATCCTCCACACCTGCCCCTGCTGAGATCCTCCACATCTGTCCCTGCTGAGACCCTTCATATCTGACCTGCTGCGATCCTTCACATCTGTCCCTGCTGAGACCCTCCACTTCTGCCCCTGCTGAGACCCTCCACATCTGCCCCTGTTGAGACCCTCTGCATCTTCCGATGCTGAGATCCTCCACATCTGCCCCTGCTGAGACCTTCTGCCTTCTGAACTAAAATGCTATTCTGTATTGCTGTATAATGCATTGCTGGGAGTTGTAGTCCTCTATAGCTGGTGGTATTCTGCATTGCTGATTAATTTATTGCTGGGATTTGTAGTCCTCTATAACTGGTGCCATTCTGCATTGCTGTATAATATATTGCTGGGAGTTGTAGCCCTCTATAACTGGTGGTATTTCTGCATTGCTGTATAATGTATTGCTGAGATTTGTAGTCCTCTATAGCTGGTGCCATTCTGCATCGCTGTATAATGTATTGCTGGAATTTGTAGTCCTGTATAGCTGATGGTATTCTCCATTGCTGCATAATGTATTGCTGAGATTTGTAGTCCCTCTACAGCTCGGAGTCAGTGGCAGAAATACCAGGGGCGCACGCAGCAGTTGCATCTGGGACCTGACCCTGGCGCTCCACCACTGTCCTAAAATCATTAGTCTGTATTGTTTTACAAAAACTGTCACATGAAACTAAAAAAGTATTGGTAATTGGTATTACCGACACAAATGTAAAGGATCCCCAATGTTCTCCTACTACCCGTGAGATGCAACCACCTACCTAAAGACTTACCTTTGGCCCTGCTCCCAGGTTTTTCACAGTGCTGAAAAAAGTCCAAGACGTGTCCAGCTCCTCCAGCACATGTGCCCCATTTTCTGCCCATTCCTATGAATATTTGAAGGACACCTTAAAGTTAAAGTTGTCCTTAAAGGTATGTTCCATAGCATTTAAGGCATGAGTGAGTGCGAGTGCATTAGGGCCACCATAGAATTTTGGGGTGAACAGCTGCAGATGGGTATGCATGTATGGCAGTCGCACTGTCTGGCTGGGTAGGTTTTGAAGAAGAGGCCTTGCAGCGCCTGGGGGCCCCACAGTGAAGATCGCCGGAGCCTTCACTGTGGGTGATGACAAAATTTGAGGGAGCTGGATGGAACATTGAACACTTACCGAGTTTTGAAGGGTCCGACCTCCAATATTACATCCTGCGCTGGACCTCTCCCCCTCCTGGCCACACCTGTGAAGTACATCCCCATTGACTTCTATGGGATTCATCTCCCGGTAGGTAAGCCCCATAGCAGTCAGCAGGGATGAACTGCACCAGCTCGGCCAGCAGAAGGAGACGTCCGCCGCAGGATGCAATCAAACAACGGAGACCTGGCCCGTCGGAGCTCAGTAAGTATGCATCTGCGCAGAGTGAGGGTGGGATCAGTGAGGTCATTTTTAAAGGGGCCAAAAGGGATAAGTGGACTTTGTTTTAAAGTGCACTTAACCCTTAAAGGCACCCTGCTCATCCACAGTTCATAGGCTACGACTAAGGCCCAGTTTGGGGGCTGAAACATGTAAGCATTTGTTTGTTTGCTGCAAAGAAAAAAAGTGAAAACATAGCAGTGTTGATCCACAGCATGGCTGTCTATGAACCAGTGAAAATGTATTAATTGCCTCAGTACCTTTCACCCATGGCCATTGATCTGCCTATGTCCATATACAGTAAAGCTGACCATACCTCCGACTCATTGTCGCCCTATCAGTGGTTGTAGCCAATCAGCAGTCACTGTTCAGTTATCCTGACAGCTGCTGTCAGAATACAGTAGCCAGTGGGAGGGATCCCTGTATCTGTGCTGTTTAGGGTGGCTGAGGGGATCTGATAGATCACTTTCGCTCACCTTGCTTAGATAGAAATCTATGTGTGTGTGTGGCCAGCTTTATCTTGAGGATGACACTGAACAGTGGAACTGGGCCAGTGTTGTCCCACCCAATGGCTCGAGCAGTATCATTTGTGCTTTTGTGGTAATGGCGTCACACGATCACCATGAAACAGATCCATTATCTTCCGTTCTCCTCTCCTGCGGTTTACAGGAAGAGTAAATTGCTTGTGCAGAAGAAGCCAGTTTAAGAGACAGACCTCTTCCCCTCCGGAGGGACCGCAAATTTGTGTTATTCATCTTCAAAAGCTCTCTGTTTAACACAACGCGCCGCTCAGGAAAGCTGGCAACATCGAAGGAGAGACATTGTTCTTCCCCACCTTTGTAGCTGGAAAGGAGAGAGAGCGAAAGAGGAAGAGGGGGGGAGAGAGAAAGGAAGGGAAGGAGAGAGAGAGAGAGAGATCAATTACAGATTATAGATGAATAGATAGATACAGAGAGAGAGAGAGAGAGAGAGAGAGAGAGAGAGAGAGAGA
>NW_017306431.1:1568450-1569963 GCF_000935625.1 Nanorana parkeri
GAGAGAAGGAAGAGAGAGGAGAGAGAGAAGGAAGAGAGAGGAGAGAGAAGGAAGAGAGAGGAGAGAGAAGGAAGAGAGAGGAGAGAGAAAGAAGAGAGAGGAGAAAAAGGGGAGAGAGGATGAAAGAAAGGAAGAGGAGAGAAAGGGGGAGAGAAGAGATCAGAGATTTTGCAGATCCAGTATTAGGTGAATCTCAGGAGTTCGGTGACCATTGTGCCATAAAATTGCATCTGGTGTCTGATTTGTGTGCTGTTGAAGTGGATAGAAGGACGTGTCCCCGGGCTCCCTACACATGGCTGCTTGTTCTGAGATTAGACTGACCGCCTCCTAAATTCTACATTATTTTGTCCTTTTCTGTCTGCAATGATGGAGCTCGCCTCTATACTTTGGGCTCCCCCAGGCCAGCTGTCAGGTTTGGAAGCTTTGTGCGCTCTGTGTACTGTATGACATGACTCTAGTGCACCGTACATTGTAATGTTCCCCTGAACAATCTCTGACACATAACATCTCCATGTAACATATATATAGATATATATATATATATCTCACTCCATTCAGAGACTGCTGACATGCTACAGGAGATGGTCAGAGACTGCTGACATGCTACAGGAGATGGTCAGAGACTGCTGACATGCTACAGGAGATGGTCAGAGACTGCTGACATGCTACAGGAGATGGTCAGAGACTGCTGACATGCTACAGGAGATGGTCAGAGACTGCTGACATGCTACAGGAGATGGTCAGAGACTGCTGACATGCTACAGGAGATGGTCAGAGATCATGCATGACCACACATTGTTGTTGGTAGACTGGAGACACGCTTCAGGGGCCATTCATAGACTAGAGATACATTACAGGAGACCTCTAGAGATCACAGCTTTACAGGCCTTTTTATAAATCAATCGCCACACAATAAGTGCCAAAGGGCCCCATGCGGCCCCCAGGCTGGGGGCTGAGTACTAGTGGGCTAGTCGATTGTGATTGGCCCCCAGTCCTCCCCTGGTCCCAGCAGCATTTTAGGCCATCAGTGCCACCAGTCAATCATTGGCCTCAATGGCCAATCCCATCTGTGTGGCCGGCCTATGTTGGATTTTTGCATTGGTCGTTCCCTTTCCTGTAGCTCAGGGGTGGGCAACTCCAGCCCTCCAGCTGTGCTTTAACTACAAATCCCAACATGCCTCCGGGAGTCATGCCTGTAACGGTCAGTCTTGCCATGGCTCATGGGACTTGTAGTTCCACAACAGCCGGAGGGTCTGAGCTGCCCTCCCTTGCAGGAACGCAGCAATCATCGCGCTCTCTCGCCGGCGTCCGTCTCTTACTTATTGGGAAATGTCGGGATAATTGGAATTCATGTCAGACTATCGGAGGCCGGCGGTGAGGGGCCGTCTAAGCGGAATACATATCCATAAATTCATCGGAAGGCGGCTGCTGAGATCACCGTGGAAATGGCAGTAATTTGTTTTCACGGTGGAAAGTCATGAATGAAAAGTGATGTCATGTGGTAATAGAGGAA
>NW_017306431.1:1569986-1589345 GCF_000935625.1 Nanorana parkeri
TTTATCCACATCTGACTCCTCCCCCTTCTCTCTCCTGACCAATGACATCAGCAGCTTCTTGCGTTGTATCCCTCAGATATTCCAAAAAAGAAGAACGTCCATTACACAGCAGTGGTGCAAATCTTTTCATCTTTTTTACCTTTTTGTCTTATTATAACAAAATCATTCCAAGTAAAAAAAGAAACAACAACTGTACTGCACACATAGAAGCCCCCCAGCTGCAGGAACAGATGCAATGCACAGTGCAGCTCACAGGGAAATGATCACGTGATGATATTTCTTGAAAGGCCACTTTAGCATGCCGTACATGCCACGGCAGCTCGATGAATCAGCTCAGGGCCGTCCCGACCTCTTTCGCTGCCAGAAGTGGCCGAGGGTAAAAACATTGCTCACGTTTCTTGGTAATTGAGTGTTGTCATCATCAGCCTCGGAGCAGAACTCATATATCTGCTGGAGAGACACAGATCGAGGGTTTGCAGCGAAGGCTCCATGGGCTTGGCTCTAAAAACTATGGCAAATCTTCTTCAACCCCTGACCTGGCTTACAAGGTATGACTGCCCATCACAGAGCTCATAGTTTTCATGCAGAGTCAGGTGAGCACGGGCCCTGACTTCCTGTTTTAGGGTGACTCCTTTCCCTTGCAGGGTCCTACGGAGCCACCCTTGTGTGTGCTAGTGAGCTCTGTGTGTGTCTCCACAGCAAGGCAAGTTACTCCTTTGTTCCCGGCTCCTCCTCCCTTCTCCCAGCTAATAGATGGACAGTTGCTGTAGTCTGCTCTGTCCCTTGTGATCTTGTACTGGACAGGAAGTTAAGGGAAGCCGAGCTGAGAGAGTTAGAGCTGTTTTGGAACATGATGACTGTAAGTGCTTGGGCAAAAATGTACCTGATTTCCTCATTCTGATTATAATGTCCTTATAATAGCAGCAGAACGTCGTCCACTGAAAAGATACATTGCAGGGAATTTATCAAAACTGGAGCAGTTAACGATGGCAACCAATCAGCTTCTCTCTTTCATTTCCAAACCTTACCTGACCAAACTGAAGAGAGATGCTGATTGGTTGCCACGGGCAATTGCTCCAGTTGCTATCTGCTCCAGTTTTGATCAATTCCCCTCATTCTGTTTTCCTAGTTCAGACTGGCCGTAGTTCATCCTGAGAGCATTGTGAGGGGAATGTATCAAAACTGGAGCAGACAAAATCTGGAGCAGTTGCCCATGGCAACCAATCAGCTTTTCTCTTCAGGTTGCTCAGGTAAGATTTGAAAATGAAAGAGAGAAACTGATTGGTTGCCCTGGGCAACTGCTCCAGTTTCCATCTGCTCCAGTTTCCATCTCCTCCAGTTTCTATCTGCTCCAGTTTTGATACATTCCCCTCTATGCGTTTTGTACTGTGGCCTCACCATTTACGCTCTGTGAATTAAATTACATTTAGACCCCGTTCGGGTCCGCCGACATGAACAATCCTATATATTGCTATGGGAACCGTTCACGCGACCGCGTGGGTCCGCACAATCCGAACTGGTTTTGGCCATTTTTAATTGTGTTTCGGCGCTGCAATGCAATGCTCCCTATACCTCCCTTTTGAGATCAGCGCAGTAACCTCCCTGGTGTGAATGGGCTCTTATGGCACAAGTGCGATGCCACGGCAAGCCAAACACGGGCTCTGTAGAGTCTTCTAATTGGCTGCCATTGTTTCTCGGCGTGGAATTCTGCGGCGCCCATGTGTCATATTCAGGGACCGCGATGCGCATCCCCCGTCATTGGCTGACAGTTACAATGGTATTAGATGCAAATTGTATGCAGATTGGGAGAAGCAGATTCATCATCTTCTCATCTAGACGGGAAAGATTCGTCTCCCGCCGCCCCGGAGACAAGAAATCAGACAAAGTATTACATCGATTTCCACTGAAACGCGTTTCATGGAGAGCGAGAGAGAGGAGACATTTGATGTGATTAAAGGGAACCTGTCACCAGAGAAACAACAACACGGCCAATGCTGACATGCTTTCAAAGTGTATCTATACCCGAGAACAGAAATGTTTAGGGATGCACCTTTAGCGGTATTTCGGTATGGAGTACGAGTATCGATATTTTTTTGCGGTATTCGCCGATACCGAATACCGATACCAGAAGTCCCATCGAGGAAGCCAGGCGGCGTGTAAAGGAAGCTGTCCCCATGCTTCTTGTCACTAGGTGACGACAAAGCATGGAGCCGGCTTTCTGGCCAATCAGGAAGTGTAAAATGACGCGGCGCCCGTTTTCCTGATTGGCCAGGAAGCCGGCTCCGTGCTCCCTCGTCATGAGGTGACGAGGGAGCATGAAGCCGGCTTCCCGGCCAATCAGAAAGCCGGGTGCCGCTTCATTACGTGAAGCCTGGCTTCCTGATTGGTCGGAAGCTGGCCAATCAGGAAGATGAGCAGCAAGTCATTACACGCTTCCCGGCCAATCAGGAAGCCGGGCAGCATGTAATAACTCGCTGCCCGACTTCCTGATACCAGAAGTATTGAGCTAGGCATCGGAGCATTTGGGTGAGTACTCGCCCAAATATTCGGCATCGGCACCGATACCAGAAGAAATGTTATATATCGCAGCTCGCCAGGCCTTAGATGAGGCGGCCGCATTTGTTTTCCTTTTTTAGGCTTTTATTTCCCCCTATTTTCACCGGGTGATCTGGCCCGATCAAGGGGCAGTACATAGCTTCCCGATAACATCACAGCACCCTGCCTCAGTACTTATCTCAAGAGCGCTCAGCCCTGATGTAAGCAGTGGGCTGGTAGGTGAAACTGGCAGGGTGCTGTACATAACTTCCTGATAACATCACAGCACCCTGCCTCAGTACCCCTCCCAAGCGCGCTCAGCCCTGATGCAAGCAGTGGGCTGGCTCTTGGGAGGAGTTATGCAAATATCAGAATGCCTTGATGGGTGGAGCTCGATCTGGAGGAGTGGGAGTTCCTAGGTGAGCTGTATTTGCATGCAGGTAACACCCACATGTGATGCTGAACCTCCATGATGGATTGAAATCCAATGAATGAAAGGGGGCGGGGCCAGGGACAGTCAGGTTGGGGAGGAAAGTGCTCACTAGAGTGTAAAACGGGAGGGCAACAACTCCGACCTGCCAGCTGCTGTGGAACTACAAGTCCCATGAGGCTTTGCGAGACTCTGACAGCCCCAGGCCTGGCTCCCAGAGGCAGATGCATGTTGGGATTTGTAGTTAAAGCTCAGCAGGCTGGGTGGGTGGGTTTGCAGAGATTGCACGGTGAGATTGTAACGTGTATGGCGAGCCAATCACAGGCTTCCAGTACCAGGAGCACAGATATTAACCCTTCCGTTGCCTGGAAGAGACCAGTCAGCATTAATCCAACCAATTATCGAATATACACCCCCTCCAGACAGAGCTTGGCTGCTCTCTGAAACCGAACGCCGTCCAGATTGTGCTGCTGTCAGACACTTGCTCACATGTATTTTTAATGAGCAGAGATGCGCAGCGGAGGGGAAGGGAGCTTATTGATGCCAGTGAAGGGAGGCAGCGGGGTGAGGCGGAGGCCTGCGCTCCACGCAGATGGAATCCAGTGAGGACGAGGCGAGCTGGCTGGAGAACCAGTGGGAGAAATGGTAAGACGGGACTGGGGGCGGGGGGTCTCCTCGGGGCCACGGCATTGTCTGCAGGGGACGGGCCCCCGAGGGCACTGCCCTTATTCCATTTACACCCTTCTCCTTTTAAAAAAAAAAACATGCGCGTCATTGTCTGTTTCCATGGCAGCCATCGTTCCCAAATCCTACAAGATCTTACAATGCATTGGGGGGGATTCTGAAAGGGCTTGCTGAGACTTGTAGTCCTTCTGCGGGGCTGGCTGTGCATTCTGGAGCAAGCGCGGTCAACCTCAGCACCCAGATTTTATAGTGCACCGAAATAAGATGAGTGGATGCTGGTTGTGGGCGGGGGTGCCACGGCGACCGGTTGCTAGGGTTTACTGCACTTCACATATTGCTTTTGCCCTGCCAAGCAAAGCCTGCGAGCGGTGGACTCCTAGAGGGGTATTGATCAAAACTGGGCGCAGGCAGAATCTGGAGCGGGTGCCCATGGCAACCATCAAGCTTTGAAAATGAAAGCTGGGGGCTGATGGGTTGCCAGATTCTATCTGCTCCAGTGTTGATAAATTTCCCTCATTGACTAAAAAATTTGCTCGTAGGGTTTTATAAGTCGGGGGTGGAGGGGGGTATATTCAAACTGGAGCAGACAGAATGTGGAGCAGGTGTCCATGGCAACCATTTGAAAATGAAAGCTGGCAGCTGATGGGTTGCCATGGGTAACTGCTCCGGATTTCTGTCTGCTCCAGTGTTGATAAATTCCCCTCATTTTCTAAATCATTTTCTCGTAGGGATTAATAAGTCACCCGTGGCGACCAATCAGTTTCTCTTCATTTTGTTTAGTTAAGCTTTGAAAATAAAAGGGAGATTGGTGAAAAGGGCTGATTGGTTGCCGTGGGCGAGTCAGATTCTGACCGCTGTCTATGGGGGGATTTATTACAGAAAATAGAGGATCACAAGGGGGGTGCGGCCCGCACATGGATGTCAACATTGCAGGGGTGACACCAAAATCACTGACAGTCATTTTGGTGTCACCCCTCTCTAAAAAGTCAGGCACTGCATCCCGCCGGGTGAACGTCCCCTCCTCTCTCTGCTGGCGTCCATCACCAAGATAGCCACCGGCAGGCATCAATCCGATGACGTCATGCGCGATGACGAGACGGTGGGGTGACACCCGGCCACAGGACGCCACTGCAGTCGCCCATGGCAACCAATCAGTTTCTCTCTTTCATTTTTCAAAGCTTAACTAAACAAATTGAAAAGAGAAGCTGATTGGTTGCCATGGCGACTGCTCCAGATTCTGCCTGCTCCAGTTTTGATAAATTCCCCTCCTGTGTATCTTTTCAGAGGACGATGTTCTGCTGCTATTAAAAGGACATTATAATCAGAATGAGGAAATGAGGTACGTAGGACCCATAATGAGCCCTAATGCCCCTTTTCCGGCATCCCTGAGAAGCCCCAACCGGTCCCTATTCCCTGTTGTGGGCATTCTATCCATAAAAGTCCTAGAGCAAGGGTAGGAAAACTCCAGCCCTCCAACTGTGGTGAAACTACAAATCCCGTCATGCACGGACCTCTGTACAGGTTTCCTTTAATGATAAACTTTACCCATATCTTTAAAATAACAACAAACACACCAGGTACCAAAGAGCAGCCTCATGAGCCATTGATAACATCGGCATAGACCAGGGGTCTCAAACCTCTGGCCCTCCAGCTGTAGTGAAACTACAAATCCCATGATGCATCTCTCTTCGGGAGTCATGTCTGTGGCTGTGAGAATCTTGCAATGCCTCATGGGATTTGTAGTTCCACCACAGCTGGAGGGCCGGAGGTTTGAGACCCCTGGCATAGGCATAATGTAGGTAAAATATCTTTCTACGTATATGATGGCCTCGGCCTCTCGAGGGGTTAAGTATTTTTTTTTTCTGAGCCCGCGGCAAAAAGCGATTTCTCTTCCGGCCACACGGGGTAATGAAAGGCCGATCATCGTAGGATGACCTCTTGTTGGGTAGCTGGGGGCCTAGTTAGCACTTTGCCTTATTAAACAAGCTGTATAGAATAAATTGTCAAAATGGAAAGTTCCCACGCCGACCAATCACAAGTGATGTTTCTGACTTTGGTAAATAGAAATCGGATTGCTGGGGGGTCGCTGCGTTTTGCGTCGCGGTCATAATATAAAGGTAGTGGAAAAAAATCCCAGGTCATGGCGGGCCTTAGTAAAGCCCTTTGTCAGCATTGGTGACGTCGTGTGCACGCGGGATGCAGAACGTAGCGAGCCGGCTCTTCTGAAGAGGAGAACAGCATTGATTACTATTAACCCTGTGCAGTCTGGGGTTACCCATAGCAACCAATAAGCAGCCATCTTCCATTGTTCTGACTGTTGTAAGCTGGTGGGAAATCTGGTTGCTATGGGTTACCGTACACAGGTCCGCCTTGAATATTTGAAAGTTTTGTATTATTTTTATGGGGCTGATGTGTTGGCATTTCTTTGAACATTCATTTATATTGTTTAATTGTCATACACGATGCTTATTGTTGGAGGTGATTAGCCCCAAATCACACCTAGGCATACCGGAAGCGCGTTTCGCATTTGTGCACGTACGTGCGCATTTTGTTTCCATGTTTGCAGCGCGTCCTCATTGCCTTCAACGGGTTCTCGCACGCACGACGAAAGTACTACATGTAGCAAAATCTGTGACATGCGTTCTGCATTTTTCTGGCTGCATTTGGGTGCCATTCATTGGTAATGACAAAGCAGTAGACATGCGCATTCGGATTCGGACGAACCTGCAAATCAACGAAAATCAGTTGGTTTGGTGGTTCGTCCAAATCCGAAATAACGAATGTATTATATGTCCCAATATACTAAAACTATATTCGGGCAAACATAAATTAGTTTTGAGAACGCGCGGCGCCGGCGCTGAATGAGCAGTGGCCATATCAGCCACTGGTGCGTTCTGCCCATGTGGAGTATACTCCGCCATTCTGGAGTATTTCTTGGTATACACCGAGATGGCGGCGCTCAAACATGCCGGCGCTGCCATCTTGGTGTGTACAAAGATATACACTCCAAGATGGCGGCGCGCATGAGCAGAAGGCGCCGGCGACCTATATGGCCTGCTGCTCGTTCTGCAGTTTCAGAATACTGAAGTACTCAATATCGGCACCGAATACGAGATATCAGCACCAAATACAAGTCACAAGTCACAACAGCTGCAGGTTAAATGCAGGTCAGAAGAAGGTCAACTGTGGGTCAAATGCAGGTCAGAAGCGTGTAAGCTGCAGGTCAAATGCACCCACATATGGGGGAAATTTAGGAAAACTGGAGCAGACATAATCTGCAGCACATGTCCATGGCAACCAATTAGCTTCTCTTTTATATTTGTTCAGTTAAGCTTTAAAAATGAAAGATGGACGCTGATTGGTTGCCATGGGCAACTGCTCCAGGTTCTGTCTTCTCTATAGTTTTGGTATCTATATTATGACCCCCTTATATCTTTATATTGTTGCCAAGTCCCCTTTCATTTCCATGGTGATTAACCCCTTCCGGCCAGACCCGTGCATATATATTGCAGCATGGCGGTGGTACATACATGCGTACAGACGGCGTCACACTGTGCTGTGAGCGTCACCGACAACTCCTAGTCACTGTTTACAATCGGGAGCCGGTGGGGGCAATCTCCCAGTCACATGATCCTTGTGACAGTGATCACATGTAGGGTTGCCACCTTTTCTTCCATCGAAACCCGAACACTCTAGCGACACACGGACATTTTCTTGGAAGAATGAGTTGTGGCTTTTTCATATGTGAATAGCGCCGCCCCTTCATATGTAAATATCACAGTTGAGACTATTTTCAGTGGGGGGCCAGTAGCCCCTATCTTAATTTTGGTTTCTCCTGTGTGCCTGACATCTTGTGTCCGGGTTTCTGCTGCCATGAAACCCGAACACAGCATTCAAAACCCGAACTGTCCGGGTGAATCCTGGACAGGTGGCAACCCTAATCACATGACCAGGAAACTCATGCAAACTCTTGGAAATCACAGGCCTATGTGAACATACGCTGGGCCTCTGTGATACACGCGTGTTTATACTAAGCTCACTCCGTTTATTTGTTGTTTGTATCTCTTCATCCCCCTTGTCAGGAAATGTTTTCTTCTGTTAGTAAACATTGTCCGCAAATCCACTCATTGTGCTAAACCTTTAATTGTAGCGCGCTGTGGAGAAGCACATGTGTCTCTGGCAGCTGCATGGAGGCCGGGCGGTGGGTGAGGCGGGCGTCGCGTTGATGTTGTGAGCCACTCAATGGCTGCTGAGTGGGACGGAGCAAAGTGGAGGCTTTTCTTTTCTTTCACATTTCAGCAAAAAGAAAAAAAATCAAAACCTTTCACCAAAATGTCATCAATTAGACAAAATGCACTGCAGTCAGTCGAGATGGTTAAACTCATGTGGCTTATAAAGAAGGATTCCGGGCAAATAAAATCTTAACCCTTGCAGTGCTGCTAGCCACACACTGCGAGGGTTACAATAACAGAGCCATACTCACCCGAGCTGCATTCCCGGCTTCCTCCTAGACCGCTCTCTGGAGCCCCCTTCCCCCCTCCATTCCAGCAGTCGAAGGTCCTGTGAGTCATCACATCCTATAGACTGCTGGAGCGGAGGGGGAGCGGGGCTGCAGGGACCCGTCTAACACTGTATAGGATGTGATGAGTCACAGGACTAGACTGCTGGAGCGGAGGGGGAGCGAGGCTGCAGGGACCCGTCTAACACTGTATAGGATGTGATGGCTCACAGGACTCTAGACTGCTGGAGCGGAGGGGGAGCGGGGCTGCAGGGACCGGTCTAACACTGTATAGGATGTGATGACTCACAGGACCAGACTGCTGGAGCGGAGCTGAGGGGGAGCGAGGCTGCAGGGACCCGTCTAACACTGTATAGGATGTGATGGCTCACAGGACTCTAGACTGCTGGAGCGGAGGGGGAGCGAGGCTGCAGGGAACGGTCTAATGGTCAGCCCCCAGTTATTTTAGCTCCCTAGACTAAACGAGCACAATGGGGTACACAGGGTATGAATTTCATCAGTATCTGGCCCTTCCACCCGGCATCCCTCGATCAGCTGATCGAAGGGGCAGGTTGGAAAATTCTCGGCCCACCGGAGCTTGCAACCAATCAGCTGCTTGCTACGTTTGGGTATTCTGACAGCAGTCAGTGGCCACTGTCAGAACACAATGCAAACAGCATTGACACGTGTATACCCAGCATAATATTTTAATAACATGGGGGAATTCTTGCGCAGTCCATTCAACCTACACCCAGATAACAAGGCACTACATAGTTCTCGGTAGATCTAAAGGAGGTCGTACAATTCGGTTGCAAATTGTATGGCCTGCTGGCCACCACATGGAAATTTTAGGGTAAAAAATTGCCATGTGGCCTTGTGCCGGCATCACTCTTCTTCCGGTTTGGTTTACAAGGAAACCCTTCTGGTGTTGTTGGGTTACTTTTATTTCAGTAATAAAATGGATCAATGGAAATGTTCGTTTTTATTCTTGCATATAATAAATAAAACATTCTCCATTCCTTTATATGGACTCCTCCTGAGTCAGAGGTCTCCTTCCTCGTGTATGTAGAGAAGACATTAGAGCACAGCCCCGGATGCCGATGGACGAGGACTGGGATTTTGCTGCACTATGACTTGCTAAATTGGAAGTGTTCATAATATCAGTGTTACGCTCCTCGCCAGCTAATCCCCGGCGCATTCCGGCCAGTGAATCGGGGTAATAATGATACTTAGTGGCAGCGATGACTTCAGCGACTCTTCATTGCGATACACTACAAAATGACAAGACCGCTCGCAGGTCTACAAATCATCTGCTACTTCATATTTGTGATCACAGTACAATGTATCTTGACACAGTGATCCCGTGCAAAGTGCAAAAAACAGTAGCAGGCAATCAGATTCTGTGCAAAGTGCAATACACAGAAACAGCCAATCAGATCATGTGCAAAGTGCAATAAACAGTAGCAGCCAATCAGATTCTGTGCAAAGTGGAATACACAAAAACAGCCAATCAGATCATGTGCAATAAACAGTAGCAGCCAATCAGATTATGTGCAAAGTGCAATAAACAGAAGCAGCCAATCAGATCCTGTGCAAAGTGCAATACACAGAAACAGCCAATCAGATCCTGTGCAATAAACAGAAGCAGCCAATCAGATCTTCTGCAAAGTACAAAAAACGGAAGCAGCCAATCAGAACCTGTGCAAAGTGCAATAAACAGTATCAGCCAATCAGATCCTGTAGAAACTGCAACAGTCACATGACTAAAATAAAGCTACTTATCCTTGTGTTAAAGCTTTGTGAATTGAGCCTAACGTTTGACAATGCTTCGAAATATAGTGGCATTTCCTTGTGTTATGAGGTGGGGTTTACCAGGGGGCCCCTGTCAGGTTGGCTGTACAGGGCCCCATGATTTGTAAAGTCAGCCCAGAGCAGTGGCATCACAAGTTGGGTGCCGAGTTGTGGCTTGCACTGGGTGACACCATCAGAAGGGGTGACACCAAAATGACTGTCAGTCATTTTGGTATCACCCCCTCTGAAAAGTTGGGCACTTGGTCATGGACCAAGACCCCGACAGCTGCGCTTGGGAGGAGGGAACCTGGTGGCATACCTTATCCCGGCGGATGAACGTCCCCTCCTCTCTTTGCTGGCATCCATCACCAAGATGGCCACCAGCAGTGAAGTGCACATGATGTCATTACGGGAGTGTGTATTGATGTCTCGTGTAGTGTAATGACATGTGCACCGGGTGATTGCTGGCAGCTGACAGCCGGCCTGGTGACTCCGCTGGCCCTAAGGCTATGTACAGCACAATGATGATGTCACAGCTGCTTTTCTATGGTAACATCTGGGTTTGCAAAGGCGTTTGATGCGTGCACAGTGGTATAAAATATCCTATGCGGCTATTGAGGGATAGTTGAATTACATTTTTGTGCCTGGCGTTCAGCTTTAAGGTTCCAAGGTCAGAAGCGCAGCAAAGACTGAAATGCGGTCATCTAGTAGGGATGGGGATGGAGCTTTTTTTAGAAACTTTGACGCAGTGAGGCCCAGAGTTGCGCCCAGAGACCTAGTCTGACCCCTGAATGTCATCAGTGACACAATCTGGGATGTTTTTTTGCGTGCTGATTTGCATATAAGGTCCGGGCCTTCTTTTTGCATCTCCTGGTTCTGGCCGTGCGAGATAACGAGCCCGGTGGCTTTCCTTGTCTTTGGAAGATTTGCATGAACTGCGAGTTGGCTTCAGGGATTTACTGTCTGTCTGTGTCCTGACCGGCTGCCAGAGACGGAAAGAAACGCGTGAATGCCCAGGAGCTTTGTGCATTAAAGGAGAATGAACAGATGTATGCACCCATGTATAATGTATGGAAGGAGATTTCTGATGACTAAGAGGTTTAGAGCTCTGGGGCGCCCCAATCGAGGAAAAAAAAAGAGCCTTGTTCTAATTTTAATCATTCTAATTAAAAAGCAGGATGTGGATTATAAAGGAGGAGGAGCTATTGAAATCCAGCAAATTAACACCTTTATCTCCAATTTTCGCATTTGGTAGACACATAGCATCTCCCTGATGTCTGATACCCAAGTACAATATGTGCCTGTGCTTACTGCACTCTATTGTATATGCTAATTGACAGCACTGCTCATGCAGGAACAGGACAGGGAAAGCTTACATTATAGATGCATAGAGGGGAATTCATCAAAACTGGAGCAGACAGAATCTGGAGCAGTTACCCATTGCAACCAATCAGCCTTCTTTCTTCTTCTTTCCTTTTTTCTTCTTTCCTTTTAACTTCTTTCCTTTCTTCTTCTTTTGTCTTTCTTCTTTTCTACTTTCTTCTTTACTTTTTTCTTCTTTCCTTTCTTCATTCTTCTTCTTTTGTCTTTCCTTTTTTCTTCTTTCTTCTTTCCTTTCTTCTTTCCTTTGTTCTTTCCTTTTCTTTCCTTTGTTCTTTCCTTTTCTTATTTCCTTTTCTTCTTTCCTTTTCTTCTTTCCCTTTCTTCTTTCCTTTTCTTCTTTCCTTTTCTTCTTTCCTTTTCTTCTTTCCCTTTCTTCTTTCCTTTTCTTCTTTCCTTTTCTTCTTTCCTTTCTTCTTTCCTTTCTTCTTTCCTTTCTTCTTTCCTTTCTTCTTTCCTTTCTTCTTTCCTTTCTTCTTTCTTCTTTCCTTTTTTCTTTTTTTTTTCCTTCTTCTCTTTTTTCACCCCTTGGTGTCACAGATGGAAAACCTGAAATTTAATCCATCATCACTCTATCCAAAACTGAAAAAGGTGCCGTAACCCATAGCAACCTGTCATTTTTTTGATTATTATTTTTTGCTTTTGTACACTGGTGAGGGGTAAAATTTGGTTGCCACGGGTTACAATACCCGCTCTTCGCACGGCCGTATTCAGCAAGTCCGAGCGGCTAATGTTTGCAGTTCCTGCTTATTTTCCCATGACAATAATCTAGGTTTAATTAGGCCACTGATGAGGATTTAATGAGCAGATTATTTAATTTAACCCATTATAATTAGATTGGAGAGATATTGGCAGAATAACGCGTCCTGGGCAGAACAGGTCATGGAAATACGCCACACAACACTGTGCACGGTCCTGGGGACATTTGTTTCCTTATGTCACATTAACAGACTTATCAAAACAAAGAAAAGGTTGGGAAAGTGAATGATTGCTTTGAAATACGGTGACCCCTCTAGTTGGTGAATCTCTATATGTACTACAATAATGGAAATATGGTACAGCAAGCATGTAAATAAGTCAAAGGTTACAGTAAAGCTTTTTTCCCTGCTATGCTACACCCCACCCTCTATGTCTAATCACCTCTTCAACCCTGAACACCTTCATTAATCTGAATGGCTTCGGTGAGGCTGCGCACATGTACCAAAGCACCCGCAAATGAAGGGGAAGAAGGGGAGTGCCAATGGAGATCCAAATATGTAAGAAGCAGTAAGGGCGCCACACACATATGTTGTGCAACTCGCTGGTGTTAGAGTGCATGGAAACCCAAAAATCTGTTCTATAGTATGTTGGGTATCGTGTCTCTCTTTATACAGTTTCCTTTAGAAAAACGTGTTTTGTGAATCTCTTGCAACATTTCTGCCACTAACATCACTTCCTGTTGCCGGCTGACAACACTGAGCCACTAACTCTCAATTATCAGCAGTGTTGTCGGCCTGCGATGTGCGCTCCTTCAGTTAACCATTGGGCTGCCGAGCAGGTCTATCTGATAAGTAGTCCAACAGCCAGCTAAATGAGTGCACATGGCAGGCTGACTACACTGAGCCAGTGCCTCGCAAGCCCGCCATGTGTGCTCCTTCAGTTGGCCATTGGGCTGCTGATCAGGTCCCTCAGATAGGGAGTCCAACAGCCCACTAAAGATGCTTGCATTGGCAGGCTAATAACGCTAAACCACTCCCTCTCAATTATCAGCAGTGTTGTCGGCCTGCGATGTGCGCTCCTTCAGTTGGCCAATGGGCTGCTGATCAGGTCTATCTGATAGGTAGTCCAACAGCCAAGCTAAATGAGAGCACATGGCAGTCTAAGCCAGTGCCTCACAAGCCCGCCATGTGCGCTCCCACAAATCCCATCATGCATCTGCCTCTAGGAGTCATGCCTGTGGCTGCCTGAGTCTTGCAGTGCCTGATGGGAGTTGTAGTTTTACCACAGCTTGAGGGTCAGAGTTTGCCCACCCCTGCTCTATCCAACACGAACTAAAGCATTTCAGGTGCAGTTGGGCTTTAAAGCTGAACTCCAGGTAGATACCGTGTTTCCCCGAAAATAAGACACTGTCTTATATTTTTTTGGGCTCAAAAAAACACACTAGGTCTTATTTTCGGGGTAGGTATTATTTTTATTTTTTTTATGTACAACAATCCGCACTTATTCATGTACAAAATATAGGGATCAGGGCAATCAGGGGTGCCGTACCTTTCCAAGAGCAATTTGCTAACCAATCGCTGGCCAGAATGAGCGAAGCGCACTTTCACTATGGATTCCTCACAGGCGGAGTGCATTTGGTATCACTCCGCCTGTGACAGGAGCCAGCGCTATAGAGAAGGCATCGGCCTATGCGGCTCTGCTCCCTCCGCTGCCACTTTGCTTCCTCTAGCGCTGGCTTCGTTGGCACCGCTGATCCTCTCCTGCCTCTTCAAGTTCCCCCTTATGCCACCACTGGCCCTGGGAATGGACACAACTAGGTCTTATTTTCGGGGTAGGTTTTATATTTTAGCAATTCCCAAAAATAGTACTAGGTCTTATTTTTGGGGTAGGTCTTATTTTCGGGGGAAACAGGGTATAAAAGGCCCAAATAATGCAGCTCTGTAATCATCACATTTACATTGTTAAATACAAGCAGTGTGAGTACCTGAAATTGGCCTGTTATCAGCCTTTTTCAGTCCCTGTACAGCAGAGCGGAAGCGAGAAGAAGCACAAGCAGCCAATCTGGTGTTTTGTAGTGCCCAAAGGAGGAGCATGCCTATAGGAGGAGAGAGCAGAATGATAGACGAGCTCATCATCTGCGGCTTCTAGTTTCATTGTCTAATGTCGAGTCACAAGGTAGGGGTGGGCAGGAGACCTGTAAGTTAAAGTGAAGCTGCAGCAGAGAGAGATCATGTCCCCCTGCCAGGTGGGGCTGTGCTGTGCAGTAGAACTGTGTAAATCTTGGGACAGTATGGACAGAAATACAAATCCATTGGCAGGTAAAATGTCTATCTTGTGTGTTTCTCCTCTGTGTATTTAGCTGTGTGCCCAGAGTTCCACTTTAATTACATTAATCGAATGCGCATGCACTTGGCTGATAGAAATGTGCATTGTATGCACTGATTGTTTCATAAATGCTGCAACGTCTATGGCTGGCTGCAGATGTCCTCCTCATGACCGCTGTTCTTTTCCCCAGGCTCACACATGACATTACGCTGGAAGAATTCGAAGATGAAGATTTATCAGAGATCACCGAGATCACCGACGAATGTGGAATCAGTTTGCACTGCAATGATAGCCGGCACTGCAAGGTGAGCGGATGAACAGACACGGGACCGTGCTTGTTCTGTGTGTGGATATGCTGTGTGTGTTGTGAATGAGTGTGTGTGTATGTGTATATATGTGTATATATATATATATATATATATGTGTGTGTGTGTATTAGAGATGCACCGATACCAGTTTTTTGGCATCGAGTACAGATATTTTTTTTTCCGGTACTCGCCGATACCGATAAAGAAAGCCAGGCGGCGTGTAATGATTCGCCAGCCAGTTTCCTGATTAACCGGGAAGCCGTCCCCATGCTCCCTCGTCAAGAGGGAGGATGGGGCCGGCTTCCCGGCCAATCAGGAAGCCAAGCAGCGTGTAGTGACTTGCCACCTTTCTGATACTGGAAGTTCTGGTATTGGGATAGGCATCGGGAGCATATTGAGTACGAGTGGAAAAAAATTTTTTAAAGGTATGGCGAGCTATTTGTCTGGAATTGCCCTTTAAGATTTATCCCTGAGCTCTGTAGATTCAGAAAGCAGTTCGGGAAGCCGCATCCAGCACGGCTCTGTTTTCCGGAATCGGAGCAGCGAATTTGAATTGGCTCTTCTGTCTAGCTGAGTCTTTGCCATCTCTTTGTCGATATCTGTTCCCCTTCCACTTCATTTCATATGCTACCCATATGGCAGTGTAGGGAGCCCCACAGATGTCATGGGCTTTCTTGAGGCTGTTGGGTCTTCTCTCCAGCAGTCCAAGCCAAGAGGAGACTTGTGGTGCCGCCGACACATTTTGATTGGCTGCTGCCATTTCTAGAACAGCGTCTGCCTCAAGGACTTGGGTGTTCTCGGGGGGGAAAAGGCAGCTGGTATGATGAAGTATCCTGCTAAGTACAAAAGTATCGCATACATACCGCATACAAATGTGCTGCACCGTTGTTGGGTGGCATCCTTTCCTGCTAAAGTGCACCTGTGGTTTGCAAAGGAGGACTTGGGTGCTTGGAGACAAAGGCAACCGGTTTGATGAACTATCTTGCTAAGTGCACGCATACAGCATACCCTCCTGCACTGTTGTTGAATGGCATCCTTTCCTGCTAAAGAGCACCAGTGGTTTGCATAGGAGGACTTGGGTGCTTGGCCCATTCATTAAATGCTGGCTTTTTTTTTTGACACTGCCATTCATTTTTATAGTGTTGCGCCAAGGACATTGTCATGCTTTATAAATGTGCAAAGCTTTTTTTCGGGGGTGGGGGCTTAGGGGTAGTGGGATGCAGCCATACTGCTGCCATTTAAGTGTACTCCTAATTATGGTCCTTCCTGTAGCATTAGACCCCACTTCCTGTGTGCATACATGCTACATTGGCACCTGTTGTGTGTTACATTGTGGAACGCTGGGCGACCCCGTAAAGATATGAATGTTTGATATAACAATTATTTTAATAAAATCTGCTACAGTTCAGTGAATAAAGAAACCGTTTTACCCAATCAACCGAATCTATCATATTCTTTATGTTGCATGATCACTCTTTGAATATATGTATGATCGTTAAGTATTACATGTATGACTGGAAGGACAGTGTGGTGTCATGTATGACATCCTGAGATGCTGAATGCTAGCTGCCATGGTCATACTTAACACTCATGCAATATAAAATCCTAGGAGGTAAAAATGGCTCCTACAGCAGCCTATAAATATACCTCTAGGTAAAAAAAAGTTAATAGAATAGTTAAAATGGATCTAAAGCTAATTTCCTTTTAAAAAAAAAATGGATCTAAAGGCAAAGTTTGTATCATTTTGGATAGAGTAGTAAAACCCTGCATTCTTTTTATTTGTCATATGTGCCCCGTTAGTGAGCTTTGCCATCATTTCCTGTCCTGTTGACACAACAGGAAGTGAAAGAAAATCTCTCCAAAGTGAGGAAAACACCCTTTTAGACAGTTGTCACTGAAACAAGTGTCCCTATTGGAACCTTTCCTCTATTCTTGTTCGGGTAACAGCTCAAAATCTTGGATTTGGCCTCTCTTTTTGTCCCGGTGATCAGGACAAATAGAAAAAAATAAATACATAATGGTGAAACAGAAAGCACTAACAACCTAAAAGGGGATTTAGTTCCTCTCCACTTTTTTCAAAACTAGAAAAAGGTTTTGGCTTTATATTAGCTTTGCAGCATGCAGACATGAGAGGTTTTACCTGCTAATAGACTTGTAAATGTCTTCAGCCGGTCTTGTGATTCAGGCTCTTCTACCAGACAGTATAAGCAGGTCGGTGACCTCGCTTTTCTACACTGCAGTTGAGAAATGCAATTTGGTCACCAACCAGCCCCATCCTGTTATTGGAGAATAAAGTAGAAGCAGCACATTACTCTGCTTTCATACTATTGACCCTGGAAAGAAAAAGATCCTTGACCGGCAAAGAGCACTGTCCTTTCCTGCAGTCCAGGGAATTACAGGCTAGGTTCACACCTGCACTACACCGCACGACACCGGGGCTGCGCGATCGTGTGCTAGTGCACACAGCGATGGCCGCGTGGCCCCATTGATTTCAATGGGGTGACATCCGCTCGGCAATCGCTAAAAAAAGGTACAAGTACTTTTTTTTGCAACGCGCGGCTGTTTCGTGTTCACTTGCTCGGGCGGAATCGTGGTGGGAAACCACGCGTTCCGCCCAGCGCGACTGGGGTGCCATTAGAAAATATTGCCACCCACAGCACGATCGGTTCACACCTTGGCGACTCCTGACCGCGCGGCAATTGTGCACAAAACCGCGCGGTCAGGAGTCGCCTAGGTGTGAACCTGGCCACGGGAAGCTAATTTCAGAGCGGATTCAGGAAGTTACGTCTATGTTGTATGTACCGGTATATATCCACTCAGTTGTATCCAACTCTTGGCGGTTCTATGGGCCAGCTGTCTGGCCGCCATGTCTGATACACTTGAGGGCATTGCCATTGAAATTTCTTGGCAATTTTTTTGCTTGGTAGGTGGCCAGTTCTCCCAATTGCTTAGTCTTGGAAGCAGCATACAGATTGTGATAACAGAGCCAATTAACCTACCAGCATGTCTTTGGAGTATGGGAGTGCATACAAAGAATGAGAGCACCACAGTCCAGCAAGAGTTTAATTGTCACAATGGACTACAATCTCATGTTTAGTTTACTAATTTTATATTGCGATTGTAGTCCATCCCAGGAGCGAGCTTGGAGCGGAGATTACTTTACAACACACCCAGGGACCATGGGGAACAAAAGTAGCCACCCTCCAGAAGGAAGGACAGTGTCAGCATTCAGAGATGATTTGAGGATCTGCAGCCGAGTGATACACAAATAAGATACATTGTTGTTAATAGTTGAATGTTTAGTGTCACATAAAATAAGTAAATGGATTAAATGGAGTTTTTTCTTGTCTGCCCGGATCTTTAATAATCTAGGTGAGAGGTTAAAAGTAGCTGAATGAAACCATTTTGTTGCGAGGTCTGCATGTATATAATGTGCCTATTATGTCTGATTGGGTATCTGTGTCTTGTCATGCGTCATCTGTTTCTAGCAATAAAAAGAACAATCACCGGCACTCCAACAGTGAAGCAATGTGTCTTTGTTTGACGCATGTTCACAATATCACAAAGCAAACAACAACAACGATGTTTTGGGGCCGCATGGGGTCCCTTCATCAAGCAAACAGTGTGAACAGGCGAAACGTTGGTATTGTTGTTTGCTTTGTGATATTGTGAACATGCGTCAATAAAAGATGTATCGCTTGATTGTTGGAGTACCAGTGATTCTTCTCTTCATTGCTCTTAATGGGGTGCCATCCACTCATCACTGCAGCACCCACCATTGGGTCATCAGCACAATGGGATATACATACCATCTCAGTTCCGAGCACATGCCCCTGGCTTGAGTTATCCGCGTCACCACTCTAACTAAGTCTGCAGTCTAAACTATAACTCAATATATAAACTTTGTCTCTCCAATCAGCCGCACGAAACCGAGGTCCATAAAAATCCAACTTTATTGTTGTAAATTCCATGCAAAGTTCAAAATACAAGGTATACACCAGCATAGTATCTCTCCCACTCCAATGTCTCTCACACGTTTCACCACCTGGGTTTAATCATAGAGGTCAATGTCTAAACTTCCCACAATGTAACATCATCATTGCTTGCTGATAGCAATGCATGATGGGATATGTAATCTTGAGAAATTGAGATTACATCACATCAAGCAGCAGGAAAGAGACGCAAAGCACACTGTGACTCCAGGAAGTTGTGGGAAGTAATGGGTAGATGGAAGGCAGCACTCACTACATAAAAGGGAGGTTTTTTCTGTCGGCCTGGAGCTTTAATAAACTAGGCGAGAGGTTAAAAGTTGCAGAGTGAAAACTTTTTGTTGTGAAGTCTGTATACAATGTACTTATTATGTCTGATTTGTGTGTCTGTGTCTTATGTGTCATCTCAGTTCTGAGCACATGTCCCTGGCTGGGTTAGCAGGTGTCTTGAGTTATCTGCGTCACCACTCTAACTAAGTCTGCAGTCTGAACTACAGCTCAATGTCTAAAGTTCCCACAATGTAACATCATCATTGCTTGCTGATAGCAATGCATGATGGGATATATAGTCTTGATAAATTGCGATTGCATTACACCAAGGAGCGCTTGTTATGTCTGATTTTGTATCTGTGACTTGTCATGTCTCATCTCAGTCCTTAGAGCATGTCCCTGGCTGGGGTAGCAGGTGGTGCCGTGTGTTGTGTGTGCATCCCTCCTCCC
>NW_017306431.1:1589355-1604477 GCF_000935625.1 Nanorana parkeri
TTTTTTTTTTTTTCCCATGCAGTTGCTCTCCTCCACCAGTTGCTCATCCGTCCCCTCTGTCACTCATCCTCTCTGTTCATCACGCTTCTGCTCCATTCAATTGTGCTTTGCTATTACAGTGACACTTTTGCTCCTTGGGGACATTTTAACATTGCCCCCTCTCTGCTTTCCCCCTCTCCAGGCAGTCATGCTTTTCACCCTTCCATCCCTGCTCACCCTCCCAGCAGCAGATGATGTCACTGTGTGTCCCTCTCCCTCCCCCTGGTCCCATGACTCTGTCTCCTGATCCCCCAGAGCCGCCTGCGTGCTGAGCCTGGTCCTGCCCCGGGAGGGGGGGGAGCTGCCAGTCGGATCCAGACGGAGATGCTGCAGCTGGACCTGATCGATGCTGGCCAGATCTCCGAAGAGGAGATGCGACCCTCTGTGGACCCCAAGAAATTTCTGCCTCCATCGATGGACACCTACAGACCCAAGAGGCCTACCACGCTGAACCTGTTCCCACAGGCCCCGCGCACACAGGTAAGGAGCCGCTCTGGGCTGTGATTGGTCAAAAAAATGTCTGTACATACTTTGTCCTGTATGCCAACAACTATGTAAAGGGTAATATACTCTCTGCTGTATATTATAAGGATATTGGGGTTCATGGGGTTGGATGAGTATGAGATCATAGAACTCCAAGGTAAATTTTAATTTACAGGATGATGTATCCTTTGCCGTAACTCATAGGGATTGAATCAGGGGTTCAGAGATCCTAGAAATACATAAGGGTGCAGGCTGAATATACTAAAGGTAACAGAAGTCCTTGCCGAATCATATTGCTAAATAGTATGGGGGTACACGATTGCCGCTGACCATATACATCGCATCCTGATTATACAATCTCCTTTTAGGTCTAGCAACAGCTATGTAGGGCAAGGGCCTAAGTGATCAGATCCAAACTCATCGGATTGTTAACATAACCAGTCACATTACATGGTTGTTGGTAAATCCAAAGCGAGCCAGACTGATTGTACAAACTGTTTAAGATCTACCAACAACTATGGAGAATGAGAGGCTCTGTATCCTCTGCTGTAACTCATACGTCTTGAATGAGGAATTTAGAGATCCTAGAAATACGTAAAGGATGCAACCTGGATATACCTATATAAAAGTAACAGAAGTCTTTGCTGAATCATATTGCGCAATAGTTTGGGGGTACGTGATTGCTTATAATACTCCGAGATTACCTAAGATGCTATATTTGTTTCAAACCCTACCTATACATCTACCTAGTCACTATTTGAGCACCCTTAAATCGGTTATAGGGCGATATGTTTGGAGACGAGCTTCCGCCAGGATTGCATATAGAACCCTCACTCTGGCTAGGACAGAGGGAGGCCTAGCATTACCAGATCTTACCCTGTATTACCAAGCTGTAGCACTCAATAGGGTGCTAGATTGGCATCATCACTGTAAAAGTAAATCGTGGGTGAAGATAGAAGAAACTCTCTTAGGACAACCCCTACTGAGTACATGTTGGACACCCAGGTCCCTATGGCAAAAGGAACCTGGGATATCCCCTCTGACTGATCATACTCTTAATATCTGGGATAAGTTGTATGTGGATTTGAATGGCCAGTATAATTCACCATTAATACCCTTAACAGGCAATAACTACTTCCCACCGGGGAAGCATAATAGTGGATTTCTACACTGGACCACATCATCTATATTGAGACTGTTCCAGGTTCAAAATGGAACACAGCTTTACTCTTTACAGCATTTTAGAGAACAGTGGGGGACGTATCCATTAGACTCATGGAGATATAGACAGTTAGACCACTTTATACTTAACCTACCGAAACCGTTACGATCTATTACGGAGCTTACTCCCATGGAAAGTTTATGTGCCATGGAGGTTGCCCCGAAACATGGCATCTCCCAAGTGTATACGATTATTCTTAGGCTCAACTCACAGGAGTTTCCTACATACTTGGCACAATGGGAACGTGAGCTTCAAATTACCTGGACGACACATAGTAAAGAGCAAATTGTACGGGTCAACTCTATGTTGTCGGTCAGTGCTTTAGTGACGGACAAGATGTTTCGCTTTTTGGCTAGATGGTATTATAGCCCGGAAAGGATACATAAAATGCACACATCTAGGCCGAGTGCCTGTTGGAGGGGGTGTGGAGAAGTGGGTACTTACTTACACATATGGTGGACTTGTCCCAAATTGGTACCGTTTTGGTTGCAAGTGATAGATAGTATTAGATGTGTGCAGTGGCGTAACAACCGTGGGGGCAGCAGGGGCGCGGGCCCCGGGCGAAAAGTGAAGGGGGGGCGCCGGCCGAAAGTGACATTTTCCTGCCGTTTTGTCGGCGCGGCCGTGATTCCTTTCATCCCCGCTGGGACACAGAGCAGTGCCCAGCAGGGATGAAAGGAATCAGAGAGAAAATGACAGCCGGCCGAGCGCTGCGGGACGAGCGCTGTGAGCGATTTAATGAATAATAATAAATAAATTAATTGGAATAATACTCCGAGATGAAAGTTGGCTATATACATTACAACCTGTGTATACAATATCCTTTGGGTCTACCAACAGCTATGTAGGGCAGGGGCCTACCTGACTAGATCAAAAGTCAATGGATTGCTAAGGTACGCTGTCACATTATATGGTTGTTGGTCAATCCAAAAACAGCCATAAACTTTGCAATCTGATTGTAAAATCCAATTTAGGTCTACCAACAGCTATCTAGGGCAAGGGTGTATGTGATTGGATAGAAACTCAATAGATTGTTAAGGTAAACTGTCACATAACATGGTTGTTGGTGTCTGATTGGATTGTAACTCAACTTAAAGGAGAACTATGAGGTGAGTGCTTTTCACTCACCTCATAGTTCTAGCCGACCTGTGACAATGAGACTGTCACAGGTCGGCTCAGTAGATCGGGAGGTGAGCGAACATATACCGGCGTTCGCTCACCTCTCGATCCAGTCACGGCTCTCTGGGGAGGGGCTGGATTCCCCCCTCCAATCTGCCAGCGCTGACTGGCGGATCGGACGGGGCGTGTACAGCTGGCTCTGCCTCTAGATAGGCAGAGCCAGCTGTCACTCACGCAGCTGGGCGGATCTCGACATCGATGTCGGGATCCGCTCCGGCTGCTGCGTCTCAGTATACCGCGAGCTGTAGCTCGCGGTATACTGAGCTTAGGGTAACGGGAGGACGCTAGTTTGTGTCCTCCCGTTACCCTAAGGAGAACTATGGGGAAAAGCCCTGACCCCATAGTTCTCCTTTAACCCTAAGGTAGGCCATCTTAAAGTTGTTGATAAATCTAAAGGTAGGTAGCCATACAGCCTGCAATGTGATTGTGCAAACTCCTTTAGATCTACCAGCAACTATGTAGAACAAGAGCCGTCCTGACTGGATACAAATAGAATGGAATGTTTAGGTAGGGCTACATAGTTTTTGTATATCTAAAGGAGGATTTTATAGTGACTTTACAATGATATTGTAACATATGCGTGTAACATATGCGATGTTAAAAGTGGTTGTACAGTCAGATTGTAACGTGTATAGCCAGCTGTAGGCAAAGACTGGCCTTAAGCATTGCAGATGTGGAAGCTATCCATGAGATTTTGATGATAAAGTGACATGAAGTTGAACAGTCCACTCACAGTTTCCATCATATTCTGCGTCCCAGCAGCAAAAAGACACTGGCAGGGGCGTAACTATAGCCATAGCAGCCCAGGCGACTGCCTACAGAGCCTGGGGGTGGAAGGGGGCCACATTAGGTTGTTGAGGCAAATTAAACATACAACATGTGAAGATAACACAGTACTGTATCATTAAGGGTTGCAGTGGTAGGAGTTGACGACAACTCTAATTCTATAAAGTCTATAAAGTCAAACCCCCTCTTATCTTGCCTGCTTTGAGGAAGGGGGAGCAGATCTAAAAAAAAAAAAGAGGTAAAAAAGTATTGACTGTGAAGGTGGGGAGGGTTCAAAAAGGCCAGAAGGGTTCAAGAGGGTTCATCACACCTGGAGTGATGAGGTTGCCTGCTTCTTGCACCGCCTATGGAGCCGAGGTCTACCAGGGAACTCATCTTGTCGCAATCTATGCCCATAAATATCAGTCTTCCTTAAAGTGGATCTTTTGAACCCTAGCCACCTTCACAGCCAATCGTTTTATTTTTTGTCTGGCCCGCCCCCCTCCCTCCATTTTACTGTATAGGACTGAAATATCCATTAAGATAGATAGGGGGTTAACATGAGAGTGAACCCTTCAGATCAAAAGAAGCAGCCATCTTAGATTTTCTTGTTGGAACATTTCTGCAGAAGCAGTTGTCCTGCTTTCCTTGCACTGCACGTCCACCACAAGGTACCACTGGTCTGGATAAGTGGAGATGATTGCAGCGGAACCCAGCAGCCCATGATCTAAGCAAACGTGGGCAGATTTCTCATTGTCTGTTGTTCTAGGTGAGAGGCCTGCCTGTATATGACCATTGCATTGGCAAAAATACTGTCTCTGGGTTTAATTGGCAATCTGATCCCACTAAGTCTGCAGGTAATAACACAAACTGGAAGTCATAGCCACCTTTTCTGTTTGTATCAACTACAATGTAATTGGGATAATAAGGCCACATATAGCCAGTCACAATACTGGTATCTGCCTTTTGCTTTGAGTATTCACACCTATGGTTTGCTGCACATGGGTCGGTCTACCCAGAACCATTGTTTAAAGCATATCCAAAGCACCCCCAAAAATGTAATATATTATGGCTTACTGGTCCTTTGTTTCCTTTATTTACACCTGGTGAACCTGCCAGTAATATATTTTCTGTCCCAGGGTGACAACACTCACTGTGGTGTATCTAAGGAGGAGCAGCTCTGTCACCCTAGGATGCTCTCCTGATTTGAGCTACAAACACCATCTCCTTTCCTCATCACCAATACATAGTGAGGGGGTGTTTTGTAGTTCCCAGAAATTAGCTGGGAAAGCTGATAACCTTATGTTTTTAAAGGAACACATTTCTGTGCTCACTCATATGGTCCGGATGCAGGAACATTTGCAAATAAGCTCACTGGCACAAAGCAGCTCACAAACAAAACAGGGTTCCTTTTTGGGTATGAAGAAGTGACTCAATGTTCAAAGCAAAAGGTTAAAGCGTCCAAACGTGCCTTTAATTCACAATATAATCAAACAAAAAACGGCCAATGCATTTCACGGGGCAACAGCACTTCCACTCCTCTGTATCCCTGATGAAGGAGGAGTGTTGCACCTGAAGCGTGTTGGCTGGTTTTTGTTTGATCAAATTGTGAACAGTTAAAGGCACTTTTGGGGTCTTTCACCTTTTGGTTTGGCGCACTTTATTTCTGAACACTGAGGATTGTATCAGATATCAGTTCAGTACAGTACAGAGGAAATTACAAGGGCACTGGAATTCTGGCAAGATCTACAGGCTCTGTATACAAAATGAAGACAGTCCAATACCAAAGGACCCCTGGACTCTAATGTGTGTTTATTGGTATAAAAATATTATACAGCAGTCATATCAGAAGCCTCTTCACACGTTTTGCACTCACATGTACTCTCATAAGGCCAAAGGTATTTATCTGTACCAGCAAAAACTGTATTTCACCTGAAAAAAGAAAACAAATGCAGCCACCACATCCAAGGACTGGTAAACTGCAATAGATGACAGTATAGTTCTTGGCTTTGGATATACTTTTGGTATTGGTAGATGCTGGAGAGTTAAACCACCTGATAGTTTCTTCTGTCTTGTAGGGACCCTCTTGGTGAGGTCTCTGTGTTGAGTTTCTGCCCAATGGGAAGGGTTCCTACTATATCCAAAATATATAAGCCCACCGGTCCTTCCAACTCTTCCTTGTTCTTGTGTATCTTTACTACTGCTGCAAATTGGTAGGTTGTAGTGGATCTGCACATGGAATCTGAACCAACTAAGAGATTCTTTCCACCAATAGTCCATGGAAGCCATATCTCAAGATATCTTCTGCAAATAATTCTTACATGCTCAGAATTTACAAGTCCAGTCTAAGAGAAATGTGTAATAATGCGGCAAAGTTAAGAGCTTTTAAGGTATCAGAAACACCACTGATATAGCACAGAAGTAGGTTAAGATGACATCTTTATTTTATACAAAAATATAAAAGAAAATTCGATTGTGCATAATAAAACACTTAAAACAGTGATCCTTCCTTCATATTGTGGCATACAATCGAGACCTCCCTTATAAAGATACCGGCAATATTGATTACTTATCCAAAGAACATGTAGAGTCCAAAAAATGCGATATTATCATGATGTCATCATGGTATCAAGGGGTGCCAATATTCCTCAACGCGTTTTGGGCCCAATATAGGGGCTTCTTCAGGAGTAAGGAAGAAGATACTCTATATAGATAGATATACATGAAAGTATACAAATATGTCATATTATGTAACATAGTAGAATCCTTTATCTAAAGGTGAGGAACTTCTGAACTGCTGTGGACATGGTAATTAAGTAAAAAAAAAAAGTGGGAAGGCTTTTTATTCTAGAAGAGACATACTATGTCCAATGTGTATAGTCAACTTTAGGGTAGCCATAGATTGGCAGATGTCCCCTTAGAACAATGGATGGGGAAACATTTGCTGTCCTCGATCACCCAGTAACCCGAGGTTAACTGGGTCCTGGACTTCAAGTCCCAGCAGCCCTTGCCATTCTTACCACTGCTGTGGATGGGGAGTCATTTAGCTTCATAGCACTGATTGACAAGGGAGACCGCAAGCATGCTGTGTGTTGGCACAACCACCTATACCTTGTTTCCCATGGACCATGACACCACTGCTGCATTGCAAGTCAGGGCATTAATGTTGTCCCAATGCAATGGGGTTTAAATGGCTCATGAGGATTAGGGAAGATCTTTTCTATCCTGGACCTGACCTTGTGCTAAAAATTGGTTGGAAACATAAAATTATATATTGAGGAACAAAGGGACCCTAACACTGACCCTTAGTTTATAAACAGTCACGTGATCTTTTTGTCAGGACTGATCTTTGGATCACTGGCATGGGCGTAACTAGAAATCACAGGGCCCCATAGAAAAATTTTGTATGGGGCCCCGTGATTGCTAGTTATGCCACTTGCAGAGCCCCAGCGGAGAGTGACCCTGCAGAGCCCACCATAGACTCTCTATAGTGGGCTCTGCAGGGTCTGAGATCTCTTACCTGTCAGCGCCTCTGTGGTCGCTGGGCCCCGACTCCTGTTCCGTCCCCGGGCCAGCCTCCTCTGCTATCGATGGGCCCCGCCTTCTCTTACATCACTGGCCCCACCTGCTCTTAGGTCGCTGGCCAGTGATGTAAGAGGAGGCGGGCCCCGCCTCCTCCATTCGGAACACCGCCCTCATCTGCCGCAGCGGCTGTCTGTCACTGACACAGCTCCGCAGCGGCTATGAGGGAATATGCGCCGTGGCCGCTTCTGAGCTGTGTCTGTGACAGCCAGCACCCCCACATGCCATAGCGGCCCTGGCCGGGCCCCCCTGTGCCCGGGCCTCATAGCGGCTGCCTGGGTCGCTATGGCGATTGTTACGCCACTGATCACTGGGCACTTTTGATAAACAAAAGATTAGGGTTAATATTAGGCTAGTGTTGGGGCTGTGTCAATTAGCTTTTTGTTTGTGCCAGAACTGCATCTCTCCCCCATACAAGTCAAGAGCAAACCAAAAATTTTTTGAAGCAGGTTGATGCAGCTTAGGAGGTCAAATGCAGGTTGGAAGGCCAAGTGCAGGTCAAACAGAGCTGTGATGGAACTTTGAATGGCTTACAAAGCCTCTCAAACTGAATGCAATCGCCATTTGCCCATTGACACTAGCCCTTAGGGTAAGGGTTAGGGTAAGGGTTAGTATTTTGTTTAGCATTAGGGTTAGTGCTTGGGCAAGGGTTGGCATTTGGTTAGCATTAGTGCTAGGGTAAGGGTTAGCCTGCCTTCTGAACTACAACTCAATGCCTGAACAATGTAACATTATCATCGCTTGCTGGAAGCAATGCATGATGGGATGTAGAGTCTTGAGAAATGGAGATTGCATCATATCGAGCAGCAGGGAAAGAGATGCAAAGCACACTGGGAATCCAGGATGTAGTTGAAAGTGATGGGCAGACGAAAGGCAGCACTCACTACCTAAAAGGGATTGGCTGCGGTCACTGTACGGTTGACCATTTTCAGACTGACTACCTTGGCAAAAGTCGATTTAAAGATCGACTTTTGTGCCACGAAATGGTGCAGAAAGGACTTTGCCAAAATTAGATTGTATGGCCAGCTTTGGAAATTCACAGGTCTCAGGAGTAGGGTTTTAGCAGTGACGTTTTTACTGGTCGCAGGCTTTATGTCACAGCACATCAGAATATCCCACGACAGACGCATCGTCCTCCTCGGGGTGTAATCTCGGCTAATAGTGAATGTGTAATCCTGTCAAGGGCTGCTAATGGGATGAGAGCAGGCAAATTACTTATCTCCCCCTATCTCTCTCAGTAACCTCCCGCCTGCTCCCTGGCCTATGACTTCCAGCCCCTTCCTTCTCTCCCTCTGTTTTTCCCCCCTTTTTCTGCTGTGTTGTCCATCGCTCACGGCTCCTTCTGCCCCATTAGCATTAGTTGCCATGGTTACAGCAGCCTGGAAATGACAGCTCAGGCCCTGTTGAGTCATCCGAGATTCCTCAGCCTGACACCATCCGTCACCCACTCCATTATCTGTATGTGACACAAAGGATCTCAGTGCTGGCCTTTCAGTGTGGGCGCATTGCTCACGCCAGCAATTTTTATTTCTTTTCTGTGGAGAACGTTCAGGCTGACTAATTATTGCAGGCCTCAGATAATGGGGTGCCTCTGAAGGGAGCCGACGCATCTCCTGTCATCATTCTTCCCTCTTTGACTTTTAAAGTGTATTTTCATTGATTTGGGATAACGCCTACCTTATATTTTGTTACATGCTTCCATTCACATAGCATATATATATATATATATATGTATATATATATATATATATGCACACACACACACAGCTGCTTACCATTATAAATTCTCTATGAAAATTCAGGACTAATAAATCCTATTTAGTTCTCACTTGCTATGCAACGTGTATGGAGGGCAGGGGAGACATATACTGTATATGTATAGGCCTATCTGTACTGTGATGGCACATTTTATTATCACTTGTAGACTAAATGTGCAGGCCCGTCTAACCTAAAAAAGGGTTAAAGATCTCAAGATATTGAATGGGATATAACCCTCCATTACGCTATCCAAGAGTAAAAAAAGTTTTGGCTTCAGTTGTACTATAGGTATCAGTGGGTAGAGGTGGGGGGCCGCAAGAGGACCTGCCACTTTGCCCCGAATTGGGTTAGGGGCTCTAACCCTTCCCCATGCCATTAGGGGTAATGTGATTAGATGATTCCTTCATTGACTTCTTTGAGGGGTTGGACAACCTTGTTTGAGTCCCAGGTTCTTTTCCTTCTGACACCGAGTCTCATTCTTTATGCTGCATTCTTCCTAATGGAAAATCTATGGAAAAGCAATAAAAGGGAAGAAAAAGACCAATGCAGCCCCGACATCTATTGATTAGGAGTCTCACTGCAATGTACATTTCTGCCCTTGGGTTTAGATAAGCTTTGAAGGTCGTTTTAGATTCAGCGTGCCTCGATGAGTTAAAGGTGATGTTTGCCTTTTTGGACCATGTTTCATGTTACACCCATATTCATGGTGTAAAATGAAACATGGTCACATTGCAACCTCTCCAGGGTTGCAATGTGACCATGTTTTAATGTGGCCATTCAAACTCAACATTGATGTTATTGATGTGACCCTGTTGCAATGTGACCATGACGGGATCTGTGAATGGAGAATGTACAAGTCCCCTCAGCCACAGCGGCAGATGGACTTGTAGTTCTCAGTGGACATCACTGCACTTGCAGTCCATTCATTCATACTCCAGTCCATGTTACTGTATGCCTATACATCAGTACAAACATGGGTGGGAAGAGTCTGCAGGAGCCATTGCCTGTAATCCGTTGATTATTTTTTCTCCTCTCCATGTTACTGAATGTCCATACCAAGGTGGATGGGAGGAATAATCTGCAGGAGCCAAAGCATTGCACCCGCCATCCACTGATCATTCTGCTTCCCATCCATGTTCCTGAGTGTCCATACAGAGCTGGACTGGAGGAAGAGTCTGCAGGAGCCAGAGCATTGCGTCTGCCATCTACTGATCATTCTTTCTCCTTTCCATGTTACTGAATGTCCGTACCTCAGTACAGACATGGGTGGGAAGAGCCTGCAGGAGTCAGAGCTTTGCACCCGTCATCCTCTGAACATTCTTCCTCCCATTCATGACACTGAATGTCTATACCGAGGTGGACAGGAGCAAGAGTCTGCAGGAGCCAGATCATTGCACCCTCCATCCATTGATTGCAGTTGTAATGCTTTACTGGCTCTAATGCAAAAACATAATATTTTTTTCCCCCCAAAAGTGGACCTTTCAAGCATCTTTTTTTGTCTTCTGTGTTTTTGCACAGCCGAGATCGCAGTTGCATAACATATTTGCACAATAAATAGTTGAGCGCCATTTGCTCTAGACAGGGCTGTTTTTGTAGGTTAGCAGTTTTCTCCCGGCAGGATCCCAGCATCTGCTAAATAGCATGCTGGGTGTTCAGACTGGCTGGCAGTCGGCCTGTCCTGCAGTGATCAGTGTACAGAAAGAGAATGGCCATTATTATGCAAACGGAGGGAGATGTGTGTACAATATCAATGCTTCTTATACTAGGAGGAAGACTTGCTGGAAAGATCAGAAAATGCAGCTCACAAGATCTAATGATTGAATAGACTTGGGTTTTATAACAGGTGTTGCTCATATGTATTATATGGCTTCTATTTTTCTTATCCGCAAATGACCATATCTAAAACATCATTCACCTGTAGTGTATAGAACATAAACAGCATTGTGCAAATAACTGAACACCGGACAAACAATCAGCAATCATTTTTAGTGTGCGTTTACTATCAAATATATTTTTTTACTTCGGAGTATATATTACCTCTCATGGAGATCACAGCACTCCCCCTGTCAATGCGTTCATCTGCTTTTTTCGGCGGAAGGTTGGCGCCATCTTCGTACAGGCATCTTCCAGGTTCAGCATCTTCTTCCTCTACCAAAATGATGGCTCAGAGATGACATAATGACAAAGGTCACCTTTTGATTCGCTACCAAGTTACAATGTTGCAGTTGATCACTGGAGAAGAGAAGATTGAGGAAATGCTTCCTCCTGCCTGCAGCGGACTGATGACATCATCTTAGCCTGGGCAGAGTCCCTGGACTCTAGGATTCTAAAGGTTGAGTTTACTTTTTAGGCCATGTTTCATGTTACAGCTATATCCTTTGACAGGATGTGTGAATGTATAATTATTATGAAGGATTTATAAAGCGCCAACAGTTTGCGCAGCGCTTTACAAAATGGAGGGAGACAGTACAGTTACAATACAATTTCAATACAGGCATAGGAGGGCCCTGCTTGTGAGAGCCCACAATCTAAGGCCCCGTTCACACTGAGCGATTTATCGCGCGGTAATCAGCGATATCGCGGATATTTACCGCGCGATATCGCTCTCCAATACATCTCAATGGGGCTCTGTCTGTCGCTGTCGCGGGTCGTGCATCGCTACAGCAGGACCCTTTTTGGAGCGGATTTTGCCGCGATTCTAGTCTTTTCAATGCAAGCATTTACGCCATATCGCGCGACAAACCGCACGATATCGCGCAAAATGCAAATCGCGCGACAAACGTGCGATTTGCGAATCGCTCAGTGTGAATGGGGCCTAATGGATGACGTATATTGGGACATGTCAGTTCTTTCATGCAGACTTGTAAGTTACTAATAGGTAAGTTATTTGATTTCAGCAAACTGATCTGATTTGACATATTGAGTTCTAATATTTGACCGCTAGATTGACTTCTAGTTCTTACACTCAAAGGTAGCTAAATTGTGACATCACATCCTGTCTGATTGATCTTTCAGGACACCTTGAATAACAACTCCCTGGGGAAGAAATACAGCTGGCAAGAAAGGGTGTCTCGCTCTTCCTCTCCACTAAAGACAGGTAAGTGTGATTATCTTCATCTTGTGTCTAAGTCATAGACCAGGGGTGGACAACTCTGGCCATCCAGTTGTTGTGGAACCTCAAGTCCCATGGGGCATTGCAAGACTCACAGTTACAGGCATGACTCCCAGAGGTAGAGGCATGTTGGGATTTGTATCTGAAGCTCAGCTGGAGGGCTATAGTTGCCCACCGCTGGCATAGACGAACTAGACAGTGGCCTAGAGTGCCACCAGCTGGAGAGGGCATCAGAGTGGAGTTTTATGGTATATCTGGAAAAATACAATGGAAATACAGTATTCACCTTTTGTTCTTTGAAAGAGAGGGAAACAGAACAATGCAAAGAGACGTTATCCCAGTAGATCTCACTGTATTGGGTCTTGTTGCTCACTTGTTCCAGTCCTTGTCTCCAATGTACTCCCAAAGAAGATACTTGCAGCATATTTTTTATATTTTTAAAGCAACAAAGGTAAAAACATTTAAAAACCGGGCAGCCTTACGACCATTTCATGTGTACTATACACGCTTTCTTAAAATCAAATGGCAAAGGCAAGCCCATTTGGCTCTGAAAAAGCTTGTATGGTAGACGTGAAATGTTTGTAAGGCCGTACAGCTTTTAAATGTTTGTAACCTTTGCTGCTTTTCAAATATAATAGAGTTGTATGCTGTGAGTGCCCTTGAAGTATGTTCTTTTGGAGTACATTATAGTCATGAGTGCTTGTTACTAGGCACTTCTCCTGCTGTAACAACAATTCCCCTCCACCACATCCTGCCCCAGAAGCTTTCTCCACCAACATTTCAGAGTAAGTTTTAACTTTGTGAAAGTCAATACTTGCACAGGGCTAACACACTAACTAAAAAGCCATTTCCCTCACATTATTGTATTCCTTTAGAGTGTGGGGGGCCACAAGAATCAAGGTTTGTGGTATGATATATGCATATGGGTGGAGTGTACTGGAGGGCAGGCATGGAAATGGTATGGGTGAGCCCTGGCGCCAGCAAATACCAAGCGTGTGCAACACTATTACAAAAAATTGAAGAAATTATGCTAGCCATACACGCGCTGATTTTGCATCCGATGGAGCATTGCATCCAATCATTTGATCGATCAGATGCTGAGTACAGTTGTGCAACTCAACAGCATGCTTGCCTGTATCAAATCTAATAATCTATGACTTTTAATACTGACTAGGGGGGAATTCTTTTTAGAAAAAAAAACATTTTCATGGCTTTTATGATTTTACACGCTTACTCTTCCATATTCTTGACATTGTATTAAATATAGAAATATGGAGATTAGCCACTAGAGGGAGCAAATACTCAATTTACAATCATTCTACCGTCCTTCTTAACAAATGTTAAGATAAAATATTAAAGTGACATTAAACCCTCAGATTTTTTAACATAAACCAATACTGTAATGTGTGCCTCATTGTAATCCATGGTTGTTTCCCTTCTCTTTGCTGCTCTTCCTTTTAAATCCTTATCTCTTCTCATGCTGGGGGAGAACTTCCATTTGCAGCTGAGTGCCTCTTCCTGTAGTGCTGGCTCAGGTTGCAAACCTACACACAGACACCATGTATCCATTCCTGAGACAAGGCAGTCTGCTGCAAAACAGAAGTTCTGCCCAGCATGGGAAGAGATGAGGATTTAAAAGGAAGAGCAGCAAAGAGAAGGGAAACAACTATGGATTACAGTAAGGCGCACATTACAGTATTGTTTTATGTTAAAACATCTGAGGGTTTAATGTCACTTTAACCACAAGAGAAGTACATTGTTTGCAATGAGTCAGCTGACTCATAGACTTGCATTGTGAGAAGGAGCAGTAAAGCACTTTGTCTCCCCTCTTTATTATTTAATTCTAGCTAATCCCTTTCACGTGCATTGCTGAAACCCATTAAAAAGATGACATATTCCCTCTAAAGGGACTTTGCAACATAGCTACTTATTATTCCTTTTCTATGATCTATAGGGGAGACAACACCATCCAATGAACACGTCTGTCTAAGTGATGAAGGAAACCCACCGGCTGTCACGCAGGATCGCGGGACATCGACAGACACCCCCTGCCGACGTAACAACGCCACCCAGGGTGCCAATGACCCCTCTGGGCGCTCCTCTGCCCGATCCCGCTTGGACCCTCATCGGGATCGAATCCGCTACCAGACTGATGTGCGACTAGAGCCCACGGAAGAAATATTCCTCACTCCAGTCCAGAGATGTTCAGATCCTCCAGAACCAGAAAGACCCTTCATATCACAGGCTGGACCCTGCCGAATGTCAGTCAGCTCAGATGCAGACATTAATGTCCGACCCCCCAACTCAGGCAGGCAGCAGCTGTCTATCAGTGAGGAAGAGGAGGAAGGAGAGGATGGGGTGGGGTATCTGGGTTGCCCCGGAAGAGTTGGTGGACCTCGGCGACTACAGAGGTCATCCGTCAGCTCGGACACCAGTGGACTATCTTATGACTCCGTCAAATACACGTTAGTGGTTGACGATAATGTACAGCTACAACTGGTCAGCCTGCGACAGTGTTATGCGGGGTACAGCGATGACAGCGACAGCGGCACTGTCTATGATAATTGTGTTTCCTCGCCTTATGAATCTGCCATTGGTGAGGAATATGAAGAAGAGGAAGAGGAACAGGAAGAGGTGGGGGCAACTGGGAGGGAAGGGAACAGGGTTCGAAGGTCCATGTGTCTCTCGGACACCTCCTCACCAGAAGCTGATGCCTCCTACTCTAAAAAGTTCCTCAACGTCTTCATGAATGGGCGGTCGCGATGTACGAGTGAGTTAACCATACAGAATATGGCCTGTACTCTTTGTTTTATCTATGTGTTTTGCATTTCCACACTGTGAGATTTTGTTTCTTTGTTTTTGAGAACACAAAAATACTTGTTTTATTTTTATTGATATGTTTTGAATGCGGGTTCATGCACACAAAAGGAGTGTTCTCTGGCTAGTGGCTGATTTATGAATGACTCACTTAGGCCCCGTTCA
>NW_017306431.1:1604496-1624311 GCF_000935625.1 Nanorana parkeri
CCCCCGAATTGCTCCCTGAGCTTTTTCTTCCTCGCTGATCAGTACGGTTTCCATACAGCTTTCAATGAGCTCTGAAACGCAATTCAAAACCCCCCAAACCGCCTTTTTAAAAATCGCACAGAAAAAGCGCTGATCCGCACCCGCCCTGGTGTGAATGGGGCCTTAAGGGCATGACCAGCTCCAGCATCACTAGCAACAGAGGATTGTGGGAAAGAAAGACTGCATAGGTGGCAATCATGATGGATCAGCAATTGCATCCTTCTAATATGTGACTGTTTGCAGGCTTATAAGGCTTGTAGCAACCTCGGACTCTCTGCCAGTGTCCTGCCCCACTAATGTCACTGGTTGCCAAGAGCTAGGCGGGACACCAGCCAGAGTGTCCCAGGTTGCTTAGAGCTGGGCAGGGAGATGTGTGTGGCACTTATAGATCTCCCCGCCTGGCTCTTAGCAATCTGGGAAGCTCTGTCCGGGAAGGAGGTGGCGGGCACACTGCAAACATTGGGCAACAGTATGCAAAATGAATAAAAAGATTTTTCAAAAAAAAAACATTGGGCAACAGAGCAGGCAGTATACAATAAACACGCCACTCTGCCTGCCATGATTCATAGAAATGCCCTGTTAGTGCGCAAACAAGGAGGCCCTGGCACATCGTGTGCCAACATTTGTAGAATCGAGAGAGGCCCAGGCAGCATTCACCCCTCCTGTATAAAACACAAATGTTTACCCTGTTATCCAGAAGAGGTAGCCTAATTCTAATTTTTGGGGGGTTTGGGAAAGCCATCTACTGTGTCAAGGTACCTCTGTACTGTGTGGTCCAAACTTCAATCTATCAGAGCTCTCACACTGGGATATACTGTATTTAACAATGTGTATATCAAAAGCAGTCTTACCTAGAGGTTACCCCATCATCCCTTGTATATTCAGTAACATGCAAGGACCAGACTTTTGCAAGGCAGCTAGACTGCACATGTGTATTCACCCAATGCACCAAAAAGGCAACATGGTCAGCGCTCAGTCCATTCATACCCAACTAGGATGGTTCACAATTGGGGGGGCTAATAACTGTTCAAAAATACTATATTCTTGAAACACCAAGTTCTGTTAGGCAGCAAAAGAAACATTAGAGTGAACCGGTGGTTTGCTCATGCAGTGCAAAACAACAGCTTCACTTTAACAGCGACCCAACCAGTTTAACATACCTGCCTTCCCTACACCTGCCACACGTTTGGTTGCTGGGAATGAGGAGAGGAAGCCCCGTGTAAGCTCCGAATCTCAGCTTAGGTTCAGAATACTCTTCCTATCCCCTTGTGATAGTGCTGGGTGCCTGCCTGACCTGTGGCCAAGCAGCAGTTCTATCATGTGAAAAGAAGCAAAGCAGGTCACATGCTCCCTCTGACTGTAATCATCTTGGAATATGCCCAATGTGCAACCAGGGAAGAAAAAAAACCATTGATGGAAGAACCTGATCATTCAGTATATTCGGGTAGGCAGCTGACCTAATATTTTTGGCACATTCATATGCTGAATCTAGACCTATTATCCAATGAAAGACTCTTACCTATTTGCTTAGCTAAATCCAGGTGGTGTCTTATTTTTGTGGACAGGCAGAGTATAATAGGGCTGTGTTCAAACTGTATAGAGGTTTTTGATCCTGGGTGCAGGGACACATAGTTGCCTTCCCAATACCAAACAAACTCCATTATGTTGTAGCGTATGTTAGAACATAAAAACTTTAGATCAGTGTTTTATACACAAAATCCTTGCTATTCCTTTACATATGTAGAACAGGGATGAGTGTAGATTGGTGTATACAATAAAACAAATCAAGGGATTTGGGGCCAAGGGGCTGTCCCTTCATACAGGGCCAGCTGGGCGCTATACCAGATAGATCTTGATAGATCTTACACCTAATGAGAAGACCAATTAGATCCAATACAGATCTGTTTGGCACCCTGTGTCTTTGAGTCCATCAAGCCCTCATAGCATTCTCTAAGCCCTGATGAAGGGGGAGATCATTGGCCCCACAAATCCTCTGGCTATTCTTGTGATCATATTACCAATCATTAAAGCAACTTGGACGCATTCATCATTTGGTTTGGTGCTCGTTTTGTATCTCTTTGGCATTAGATACACTTTTATTGTTCCATTCTAAAAAGCTCACTGTAGTAGGGGTTTAATTACGGTTGCTGTCTGATGGAAAAGCAGTACATGTTGTCACAGCTCAACCAAACGCCTCAAAAGTAGATGTAAAGCAGAACATCAATGGGGTCATAAGGATGCATCAAAGGGCCCCACCTATAATTCATGGTCCAGGCCTTTCACATAGTCACATCACATATATAGTGAAATAAGTACCAAACATTTGCCAAGTTTCTATCCTAAACTGCCCTTATGGTTATGTGAACAGGTAATTCCAGATGAAACCAGGGAAGTGTAATCAGAAAGGCGCCGATGATCAGGAGCAGAACGTTTTGTACATACAGGAGTGGGTCATGCAAGGCTGACTGCTATTGTGTGATATAATGCTGGCAAACACTGGGCACCTCTCAACTGGGCCATTTATGACGTGCGCTGGCCCATTGGCTGCTACATGAATGTGGGATGCAATTGTGTCTAATTGGGACTGGTGCAGCAGTCATCCATACATAGATATCCTGACTGATGACATAATCAAACTGCACTTCCAAAATGGTTGCACTGGTCATATGGTATAGGGGCCGGGGGTCCTTATGCTGCTCCTCTATAAGGGCTTCTTGGAGACTTTAGAAGACATAAACCCTGAGGCCCCATGCAGAAGTGCAAAGGCTAGAATAATACCCCTTCCATTCTTTTAGCCTCAATCCTGCAGTACTTGTGCCAGTGTGGAGGCCTCTATAGCAATAGTTACACTCTTGTGTTTTGGTGTTGCTGTATTTCTGGGTGCTCTAAGGGTAGCCGGTGATATATTTCCTAGGGGCCCTCAGTTTCTTATCTCTTCCAGGTGCAGATTCATTTGGTTTGTTCTCGTGCCTGATAAATGGGGAGGAGCGAGAGCAGACGCATCGAGCCATCTTCAGGTGAGTGAGCCAATTCTTGAGTCTAACTTCTTAGAAGTTCCTTTCCTTGTTCAAGACCCTGTTTTTTGGATGCAGTTTTTTCTTGGGGCCCTATCTACGCAAAGGGATGGATTTTAATAACAATTCACAGGGCCCTTCCCCTGTCAATATCTGTGATCATTGGTTTTGTGCGAATATAGGCAAAACCATCTTTGTATAAAGATGTCATCAGCACACCAGCACGACCGAATCCAAGTCAGTGCAAAACCATTTATTGATGGATGTCAATATGATATGTTGAGTGACATCCATCAATAAAAGGATTTGCACTGACTTGGATTCGGTCGTGCTGGTGTGCTGATGACATCTTTATACAAAGTTGTACTGTATATGGCGCCATCCCCGGTCATTCCTAGCACCCATCAACACTTTTGGGATTTCCGGTAAGGAGTGCTACAAGATTTATGGACATTTGACACTATATGCAAAAACAAACGTTCTTTCGTTTTTTTTCTTTTAAGATGGAATTCATTTTGAATGTTCTGCTTGTAATATCGCATTATGGCCGCTAGATGGAGCTGAGGAAGATAGTAAATACTTATTTGCTATACTCCTATATCGCCATCTAGTGGTCATAATGTGATATTACAAGCAGAATATTAGAAAATAGAGGAGACCTGATTTTGTGTGCATTAATGTGTGCTTTTTATATCTGCCTGGAGTTCAGCTTTAAAGCTTTTCTCCAGGTAAAAAAGAAAACTCCCCTTGCAACCTACAACCCCACCCCCTTCTTCCCTTCACATTGCAATGGTTAACTGCTCATATTTACCTAGGGGTACTTACTTTTACTTACCTGATCCCCGCTCTTGCATGCTCCAGGGCCAGCACCTGCAGCCCCTTCCCCCTGTGCTTTGGCAGTCGGAGGTCCACTGATGTCATCACATCTAATGCAAGCCCAATAGTCCTTCATTGTACATGAGTGGGAGAGAAGTGAGCGCTGACTGTCATGAGAGTGGGGGTCGGGCATTTACACCATACCCCTAGACATAAATGAGCAGGCAACCCTCGTAGTGAAGGGACAGCTCCATTACAAGGGGAGTTTTTTGTTTCCCCCCGGAGATTGACTTTAATCTTGCTGTGGTGTGCCACCAATTACTGTAGTTGAATGTAGCTCACAAGCTGAGACATTCGCTGTACGCACAGTAACTGTGATCTATTTTTTCCCCTTGTTTGCAGGTTCATGCCCCGGCACCCAGGGGAGGTAGAGCTGGAGGCAGAAGATCCACTGTATGTGGAAGTCCAAGCTGAAGACTATTGGTATGAGGCGTATAACATGAGAACTGGGGAGCGAGGAATCTTTCCTGCTTACTATGCTGTCCAGGTGACAAAGGAACCAGATCACTTAGCGGGTAAGAGGACCTCTTCAGTGGTTCTGTGACAACAGTAACGCAAGGGGAATATGACTACTAGATGCTTATATGGCCCTATGAGGAAAGAAATATAGGGGCAGCCATTGCTGACTTGCTTTTAAAGTGCAGGTGTTGCAGCTTTTTTTATCCTGATCCTGCATTTGATACCTGGTGAGTTGTTGAACAAGCATGAGAGACAGGAGTTCAGACTTTTTTAGACTTTGTTGGTTGCATAATTGTTCCATGTCACTAACAGGTATCCTCTGAGCCCAATGACCAGTCTACCCTAAAGCCTCCTAACTGCCTGCAGAGCGGTCAACCACCCACCCCATAGTATGCTGGAGTTAGAAATCCCTGCATAGTAAGGGTATTGGTAAAGAGTTTTCAGAGCTTGTGTACATCATCCAAGTATCTGACAGCATACTCGCTCTTCATGTGATTAGCAGTCCTATAAAGTGCCGTAATACTCATAAAACAATATTTCAACCCCCCTTCCATCCAAATTATAAAAACAGTGGAAGATGAAAAGGGTGAAATCTGTTTCCCTACCAGTGTCCATGTTACCGCCCCAAGGAATAGCCACCACCCAGCCCATTAAATAGAGTCCCTTCGTTTATGCCCGGTGACTTATGCCTTTGATCTACCACCACATTTGTATCCTTCCCCCTTGACATGGGTACATTACATGATGGGAGGTTGGTTTCCTACATTGAATAAAGAGCCCGGGAGCCATTAACTTCTAGTTAGATTTATACAATGAAGGCCTCACCTTACCATGGAAGGATCTGATGGGAGCCCACCATTAGATTTATACAATGCAACACTTGCCTTACCATGGAGGGATCTGGTGGGAGCCCACCATTAGATTTATACAATGCAATGCTCACCTTACCATGGAAGGATCTGGTGGTCGCCCACCATTAGATTTATACAATGCAGGGCTTACCTTACCATGGAGGGATCTGGAGGGAGCCCACCATTAGATTTATACAATGCAGGGCTTACCTTACCATGGAGGGATCAGCTGGAAACCCACCATTAGACTTATACAATGCAGGGCTTACCTTACCATGGAAGGATCTGGTGGGAGCCCACCATGAGACTTATACAATGCACGGCTTGCCTTACCATGGAGGGATCTGGAGGGAGCCCACCATTAGATTTATACAATGCAGGGCTTACCTTACCATGGAGGGATCTGGTGGGAGCCAACCATGAGACTTATACAATGCAGGTCTCACCTTACCATGGAAGGATCTGGTGGAAGCCCACCATTAGATTTATACAATGCAGGGCTCACCTTACTATGGTAGGATCTGGTGGGAGCCCACCATTACATCTATACAATGCAGGTCTCACCTTACCATAGAGGGATCTGGTGGGAGCCCACCATTAGACTTATACAATGCAGGTCTCACCTTACCATGGAAGGATCTGGTGGAAGCCCACCATTAGACTTATACAATGTAGGTCTTACCTTACCATGGAAGGATCTGGTGGGAGCCCACCATTAGACTTATACAATGCACGGCTTACCTTACCATGGAAGGATCTGGTGGGAGCCCACCATTAGATTTATACAATGCAGGGCTCACCTTACTATGGTAGGATCTGGTGGGAGCCCACCATTACATCTATACAATGCAGGTCTCACCTTACCATAGAGGGATCTGGTGGGAGCCCACCATTAGACTTATACAATGCAGGTCTCACCTTACCATAGAGGGATCTGGTGGGAGCCCACCATTAGATTTATACAATGCAGGGCTCACCTTACCATGGAAGGATCTGGTGGGGGCCCACCATTCAACCATTCATAATCATTTCTCTGGTCGCTCTTATTCTGTGCAGAATCGAGAGCCTCTGATTGGGTGGATCAGTTTTGGGTGAAGTTTCTCGGTTCGGTGCAGGTTCCATATCACAAAGGGACTGACGTTCTCTGCACCGCCATGCAAAAGGTGGGTACTGCGTCAAAGCGTTATGGAAGTTACTCCTTGCTTCCCCGTCAGGGTTCAATTTTTGGATGACTCTGCTTTGCTTTCTTCAGATTGCTATGTCCCGTCGCCTTACAGTGCTGTCTAACCCGCCTTCAAGCTGCATCCTGGAGATTAGTCTGCGAGGGTTAAAGATTGCAGTGCACGGGGAGGACCCTCACGATCACTGCCAGGTACTATAGACATAACCATATCAGGAGGAGGGGCTTGTGATATTCTGGGATTTTATGTCAGATTTTCAGTTTACATTTTAATATATAAGGGAATAAGAATCTTCTCACAAATGGTTGATGTAAGCCAATAACACCTCTTCTTTTAAATACCATGTGAAGTCACAGAAATAGATGTGCAGTCAGGTAGACATTCTACAACCAACCTTCATTTGCATAGTCTTACCTCCACATTTCTGTTACAGCAGTTGTGCTGGGTTTCTAAAAAAGCCTGTGCAGTCCATAAAGCACCCGACTTAGACCCAGTGCACTCAGTAATCAGTGCTCAGTAAACCCACCCCCTCACATGCCAGCATCATCATCTGTGCCTGATCTCTTTACGGGTTCGGAATCTTTGATTGGAAGGGCCAGAATGATGTGAACCCATTCATGCACAGAGGAGTTCATTCATTCTTGCATCGAGGCATGCTGAGAATCTACACTGATCTGCACATGCGCAGCTCAGCGTACATTCTAAGGAAGATTGCAAACAGGCCGGTAGGTTTGTTTTGTTGCAGAAGAGACATGCTGAGGGGAATTTATCAAAACTGGAGCAGACAGAATCTGGAGCAGTCGACCATGGCAACCAATCAGCTTCTATCTTTCAATTTCAAAGCTTAACTGACCATATTAAAGAGAGAAGCTGATTGGTTGCTATGGGCAAGTGCTCCAGATTCTGCCTGCTCCAGTTTTGATAAATTCCCCCCGCTATGTTTCTTTTACAATAAAGAGCATGCCTGTTTGCAATTTTATTTGTTTTTCAGTCATTTCCGCTTTAAGTCATTTTAATTGCCAGCAGGCTCTTGCTGAGAATGTGATCTATGACTCTGTGCACATTTTTAAACACACGTTAGTAAATCACACAGATCACCAAGGAGGATGTCATTTTTTATTACTTAAAGGAGAACTATGAGATGAGTGCTTTTCACTCACCTCATAGTTCTAGCCGACCTGTGACAATGAGACTGTCACAGGTCTGCTCAGTAGATCGAGAAGTGAGCGAACACATACCGGCGTTCGCTCACCTCTCCATCCTGTCACGGCTCTCTGCCGTGACAGGGGAGGGGCTGGATTCCCCCCTCACCGCTCCGATCCGCCAGCCCTGACTGGCGGAACGGACGGGGGAGGGGGCGGGTACAGCTGGCTCTGCCTCTAGATAGGCAGAGCCTGCCGTCACTCACGCAGCTGGGCGGATCCAGACATAATTGTCGGGATCCGTTCCGGCTGCGGCGTCTCAGTATATCGCGAGTCGTAGCTCGCGGTATAGTGAGCTTAGGCCCCGTTCACATTGAGCGGTTCGCAAATCGCGCGTTTGTCGTGCGATTTGCATTTTGCGCGATATCGCGCAAATGCTTGCATTGAGCAAGCTTGAATCGCGGCTAAATCCGCTCCAAAAAGGGTCCTGCTGTAGCGACGCACGACCCGCGACAGCAGGACCCTTTGCCCCATTGAGAAGCATTGGAGAGCGATAAATCTCTCGATGTGAACGGGGCCTTAGGCTGACGGGAGGACGCTAGTTTGTGTTCTCCCGTTACCCTAAGGAGAACTATGGGGAAAAGCCTTAACCCCATAGTTCTCCTTTAAACATTTTAAATACCCCTCTTTTGTTTCCTTAACAGGTGAACACATGCAGCCATTTCTTCCAGTTAAAGAATATATCTTTCTGTGGCTACCACCCTAAGAACAGCAAGTGAGTAATGAGGGGAATGGGCTGCTGGAGTGTTTAGTTCCTGTTATTCCGTGTAGACATTTGCTACTTGTTCCTTTCTTTTTCGCAGATATTTTGGCTTTATCACTAAGCATCCTTCAGACCATCGGTTTGCATGTCACGTATTTGTCTCTGAGGAATCTACCAAACCCATGGCAGAATCAGTTGGGTAAGTCTCTGGGCAGCAAGCTAGTAAGAGCACATGTGCATCTCGCATGCATCAATCGGACTGCTTGGCTGTCAAAACATCCAGAATAGTATGACCATGTGTAAGATTGGAGTGCCCCCTAGTGGAGTTACTTATAACTGAGAACACTGACAAGATCAGTGCACAGAGAGTAAACACATATCAATTATTATTATTATACAGTATTTATAAGGCAACCTGGCTTCCTGACCAATCAGGAAGTGGGAAGGCACCTCATGACCGTACACACACGTTTTTTCCCATACACTGCGTCCCAACCAGTGACTGGGTGAATGTATGCAGCTGAGAGAGAGTGGTGTGCGGGCAGAGATGCTGTTAGACCCCATTCACACCAGGGCGTTTCCTTTGAAGTCTATGGAGCAAAACGGGCTGATAAGGGCTACAAAAGAATCTCATGGACTTTTTTGAACAACGGGCGTATTTTTATGCGCGATTCAGTGCGCTTGCGTGGACAGCCCCCATAGGATACATAGGATTTTGATTTGCATGCGTCTCAGCGTGTAAAAAAACGCTGGACAAAGCGCCCAGATGTGAACGGGGCCTTAGTCACAGAGGGTACCCCTGAATCTAGGTATCGGTTACCATGACAATGCCGATGGTCTCTGCCAGGTCCCGCAGACAGACCTGGCAGGGACCCATGGCATGTATGTGCTTGTGACATCAAAAACTACCTCCTGTGATGTGTGGCCTAGGTGGGGACAGAAGAAGTAAATGTATAAAAGAAAGATGAAAATAAAAGTATCTTTTTGTTCATTTTTTTTTTATTGTGTAAGAGGAAAGGGAGAGACAGCAGGTGAGAGGGTGTTACTTTTATGGGTGAAGGCCCCCTTTAAGATGCAAGCTTTTGGGAGTTGTATCATCCTCGCACTCGGTAACATCTGATGACACTCAGGATCCCTTCTCAGTAGACCTTTTCACACACTGTAATACATTCCTAAATGTTTCCCATTCAATGAACAAGTCAAGGAGACAATAGTGCGCTCTTTTCTAATGGCAGTCTTCTCTCTTTTTCCATAGAAGAGCCTTTCAACAGTTTTACAAAGAGTTTGTGGAATTCACATGCCCCACAGAAGATATATATCTGGAGTAGCCATGGATACGGAACACGGAAATCTGTTCTGTGCATGGACTAAGCGTGAGCAGGAACCTGCCAAACTTTGAGATGAGCGATAGGCCAGAGGCCTGCTCTCATCTCAGTCGTGAGGAACTGGGAGGACTGGTTGTGTGAATGTCGGCCAAGGTGATCAAGGGTGGTTCCTTCATATAACTTTCCCCATTAACCTTCTCCCTTCTTGGATCTGCCCTTAACCCACGTCTACATAATCAAGGATCAGAGGGTACAAGTGGACTAAAGCACTCCCCCATGTACTGCAAGTGGAATGTTCCAGCACGTGCAAAATGTAAGAGGAGGAAGAAACCAACTGAACGAGGAAGGGGAGTGGAAGAGTGCACGCTGGCTTTGCAAGCCAACAGACTTTGTATTAAGACACTGTGTATGGAGAATTATAGTATTTATTTAAAGAGAGAGGGCTAGCAAATGATTGCGTGTATTAAACTGTATATTAGTAACAGAGAGCGTGTCGCTGCATTACATAGTGAAACAGACATGACGTATGTGAAAAGTGAGACAGACGTAGTGAAGCTCTATCACAAGAACTACTCGGAAGGAGATATAGTGTTACCAAGCTGGTGTAAGCTTTCACTGTGTAGGTTGCACTATAGTGGGAATCTGGTCACTATGGACAATAGTCATATTGGACCTTATGATCTAAATGGTGCTTCGTTGCTTCTAGCTTCCAGGTTCTTTCCAGCCTCAAGGGGGAGAGCTGGAAGATTAATTGATGATTGTTTGCTAGAGGCGACATCATTTCTCCTTCAAACACTTTGAATCATGAGACCTCTGTTCCTCGGTGCTTGTTTATATAAATCAAGCTTAGTGTGGCAATAAACAGCCCAATTTTATCATCTATGTACTAAGTTAGAGCACGGCTTGAGATGATAAAGAGGCTGACACTAAGCATCTCCAACCTTGTGGAAAATTCCTGTAGAAATGGCCCTCATTCTTCATCATTCTATGGTGAGGTGAGAAGGATGAAGAGTACAGCCTTGCTCATTATAGTCTATTGGTTTGGCATTCATGGTTGTTACTGGCAGTGGCGCAACATGAAGGATGAGCCCTCATCCTTCATTATTCTATGGTGAGGAGGAGGGAAAGATGAAGAGTACAGCCCTGCTCTTTATTGGTTTAGCATTCATAGTTGTCACTGGCCATGGAGCATCATGAAGGATGGGCCCTCATCCTTCATCATTCTATGGTGAGGCGGGAAGGATGAAGAGTACAGCCTTGCTATTTATAGTCTATTGGTTTGCTTTTCATGGTGGTCACTGGCAATGGAGACACATGAAGGATGGGATCTCATCCTTCATCATTCTATGGTGAGGAGGGAAGGATGAAGAGTACAGCTTTGCTCTTTATAGTTTATTGGTTTGGCATTCATGGTGGTCACTGGCATCGGAGCCACGGGAAGGATAGGCCTTCATCATCCTATGTCGAGGTGAGAAGGATGAAGAGTACAGCCTTGCTCAATATAGTCTATTGGTTTGCCATTCATGGTGGTCACTGGCAAATGGAGCGACATGAAAGCTGGGCTCTCATCCTTCATTATTCTATGGTGAGGTGCGAAGGATGAAGTGTACAGCCTTTCTCTTTATAGTCTATTGGTTTGGCATTCATAGTGGTCACAGGCAATTCTATGGTGGATAGGCCTTCATCATTCTATGGTGAGGTGCGGAGGATGAAGTGTACAGCCTTGCTCTTTCTAGCCTATTGGTTTGCCATTCAAGGTGGTCACCGGCAATGCAGTGACATGATTAAGAACAGACAGATATACCCCCTCCATGGCTGCATTTCTCCATCATAATGATGGATGATGTCATCTGCCCATCTCTAATTGCATTGCTATCACACATGGCACCTGGACCATTGCGTAGCTCACTTTGATTTGGTCAATGGGTACACAGGCAATTACAGCTCTCATAGAAAAAAAGAAGTACTGGTGCAGAAAGAGGTTCCATAACTTCTGTGTCTGATAACAAGTGCTTTTGATAGCTAAAAGCACCCATCGTAGTCCCCCTAAGGAGCCTTTATACTGGCCCAATTACCAGAAGAGACACTCAAATCAGACTCATTGCTTGTCAAGACTAGCCCATGTATGGGCACCCTATGCGGATAAAAGTGGGTGGAGTTATACTATCTATCTATCTATTATTCGATAGACTGTAGTATATGAGGGACAAGGGCTGATATGGTGTGCACAATGTGTCAGAGATTGTAAGTGTTCTTCAAACCTGAACTCAAGAGTACAGATCCTCCACCAAATTTTGACTTTGGCTTTCCTGGCTGCCAGTGAAAAACGAGAAGGTTGACTAAACGTACATTACACGTTTCTTTACATAGAATACAGAGCGGTACTTTAACTAGGCAGTCCCTCAGTTACTGACCTTCACCATAACAAGGCCTTCATTTCCAAGTATCATCTGACTCTTTTGAAGAAGAAGCACATAATATATGCACATTCCTATGGCCATGAACTCTGCCTTAACCAAATAGAGATCCAAGTGCATCTGTGGTGTTACTGAAGTTCAGGATCGTATGAATGCGTACGGACTCGTGAGGTCTCAATTCAAAATAGTTACAGGTGTCCTAAAAATGATGTCCCTGAGCTCTAACGGTAGGACAGTGATGGCGATAGACCCGGTATATATAAGTATTTTTTACCAAAACCCAACTCCATACAAAACATTGTATACCTTTTGGATAGAATGGGAAAGGGTTAGAACCACTTTCCTATTGTTATAGCTGTTCGCATCCCTGTTTAAGAGTTCCTCCCTCACTTCCTGTTTTGTCAACACCTGTCACCAGGACAGGAAGTGAGGAGAAATACCCCATGGAGATTTAGACAGCAATTAAAGGTAAAGTCCACCTTTACAAAAATAAATAAATGCACACATATACATACTGAGTACAGGCATTCAGTAACAGGAAGGGGAGGAAGAATGAATGGACTACAAGTATGGTGATATCACCGCATTTGTACACCATTGAGAAGTACAAATCCCTCTGCCGCGGTGGCTGATATCACTGTGAATCGTTGACGCAGCTGTGTTTTATCTAAGGTCAGAATGGGAAGTGGGGAAGTTATGGAACCTCTCAGTTCTAGTACAGTCCTACGAACCAGACCCACTCCTCGTCTGCACCTCTAACAACTTCCTGTAATGTACAGGAGGTACAGTACTACGAACCAGACCCACTCATCTGTACGTCTATCAACTTCCTGTAATGTACAGGAGGTACAGTCCTACGAACCAGACCCACTCCACGTCTCCACAACTTCCTGTAATGTACAGGAGGTACAGTACTACAAACCAGACCCACTCCTTGTCTGCACGTCCAACAACTTCCTGTAATGTACAGGAGGTACAGTACTACGAACCGGACCCACGACTAACAACTTCCTGTAATGTACAGGAGGTACAGTACTACGAACCAGACCCACTCATCTGCACGTCTATCAACTTCCTGTAATGTAGAGGAGGTACAGTCCTACGAACCAGACCCACTCCACGTCTCCACAACTTCCTGTAATGTACAGGAGGTACAGTCCTACGAACCAGTCCCACTCCTTGTCTGCACGTCCAACAACTTCCTGTAATGTACAGGAGGTACAGTACTACAAACCGGACCCACTCCTCGTCTCCACGACTGGGTTTACATGGCTGAAGGAGTGACATGTTCTGTCCCCATGGTTCTGTCCCCATGGTATAGAGATGTTAAAACAGCATTATATGTGGAAGAAAGATGGCGTCAAAGGTCTCCACCCCTGGTCAGAGGTGGTTGTTTCATTTGGCCTCTTTTCTTACCCTTCCCCATAATATCCAAACTAAAAAAAAAAGGTTTGATTTGGGTTTTAGGTAAAGTTGATGCTTGGAATATAGCTTAGAAAATGAAGGACATGTTTATTCATACCGTCAGTGACCTAGAGGTCTGGGCTGTTACGCTCTTCAGACCACACTTTCTCCTTACATAGATCGCAAGTATCGGGTATGCCCCCCCCCCACATCAGGTCTCATGACTGAAGATCTCTAAAGGAATCACTGTGTCAAGCATTGTAACCCATCAGGTTTTTTATGTTTGTAAGTTGTGAAAAGGAAGATTCCGCTTGCTATGGGCATTCTCATGAATCTCTATGGGCCTAATAAAAGTGTGCAGAAAAGCTCCAGTTGTTTATAGTAATCAATCCTACAGTTCTTCTTTTATTCACTAACCCATGCATGGAAACGTGACATCCTAAAGTAGCATTAAACTCGCAAACTCTTTTCAATAATGAATTTGGTTTAAACAAATATACATTGCCCAGCAAAGTATTTCTTCACATTTTTGTCCAACCACTTACTGAACAGCTCCGGTTCTCTCAGTCTTGGTATATTTTCTTTCCAAGTCAAATGTAATATTTAGAAAATACCACATTATGGCCACTAGATGGAGCATAGGAAACACATACTTCTTTCCTATGCTCCTCAGCTCCATCTAGTGGCCATAATGTGGTGTTTTCCCAGTATTACATTTGATAATATTACATTATTTTTAATATTACACAACCAAAGAGGGTTCAGCAATGGCACATGTACAGTATAAACAAAATGCCACTGCACTTCAGCACATCACAACAAACATGTGCATACGGTGTGCCTTGTCATTCATAAATAGTGAATGTTCATTTTTTTTTTAAGCATTGAGGCTTGTTAAAGAGACCCTGTCAGGTCCCTAAAGAGCTCTCCGGCAATGGAATATGTAGCATACTTCCCTTTCCGGCAGACTGTGTCTTCTTCCTTCACTTCTTTTCCAATGCTGCTGCCTTGTTTGGACTCACTTCTAGGAGAATCAGATGGCCTCGTACCTTGCTGGGTCCTCCGGCCCCTATGTCACTACAGGACTCAGCAGTGACAAAGAGGGTGGAGGATGGAACCAGGGCACACGGCAGGGGAAATGGGCATCTGACACTCCTATGAGTGTAACGACGGAGGCTGCAGTGCTGGTACAGAGGGGAGGTAGGAGACATTGGCCACCAGAGAGGCGAGTATAACACCTCTTCTTTAGCAAGGCACCTTCTTTTAGGATTTTGAATCACTTGCATTACCGGTTAGAAAACATTGTAACCAATGAGAACAATGCATGCCCCGTGTACAGAAAAGGAAGATAAGAGGGGGATGCCCACAGCAGCCAATCAGATGCTTGCTTTTTTCCTAACCTACACTGGAATCTGGTTGCTAAAGCTCGTTAATATCCAAGAATCCGGACAGACCAACAGAAGACCCTTCTTCTCATGTTCTCATGGTTAATGTTCTGATGACAGATACATTAAAGAAAACCAATAGTAATATGGAGCTGCCATTGCTGACCAGCTGCCATTGCTGACCACATTACCTGGCTGTCATTCTGATGCAACGACTGCACTACATTCTTGGCCCCTGACCTGGGAAAGGTATACCAACCAGGAGCTCTGACTTCACTTGCTGCATACTTGGTTTGAGTCAGTAACCTGAAGGATGAAGGTACAACAACTATGAAAGTCACCATTGCTAACAAACTTATGAACATGTTAGTTGCCTGGCTGTTATGCGAACCCCTTGAATTCAATACTTTGAGGCGCTGAGCTAGAACAAGTATGCATCAGGCAAGTCAAAGCCGAGTCAGAAGTCTCTCAACCTGCTTGTTTCTCAATGTACTGAGACAAGAGAGTCAACATGACAGCCAGGAAAACGGAAAATTGTATACTTACCTATCGATAATTTTCCTTTCCTGATGCCAATACATGGCAGCATACAATGGGGTGGAGCCATACCCATTGTATGCTGCCATGTATTGGTGTCAGGAAACTAGCTGTTGCAGAATGACAAGTCTGAAAAGGCAGCCTTCATATTCCTCTAAGGCAGGGGTGGGCAACTCCAGCTGTGCTGAAACCACAAATCCTATCATGCATCTGTCTCTGGGAGACTTTCCTGTTTCTGTCAGTCTTGCAATGACTCATGGGACTTGTAGTTCAACAACAGCTGCAATGCTGAGTTTGCCTACCCCTGGGTTAGAGGATGCTGGAGGTCCTCCAGCCAGGAAATGAGGCAGGTTCTATCTGACTTGCTGCAGCTTCTAATGCACATTATGAGAGGCTCTCAGTGTGCAGTGAAATCAGAGGAAGCCATTCCAGTCCAGGAGAGGAGCCAGTACAACTGTGAACAGAAGGTCGGAGTTCAGCTTTAAAAGTGCTCTGTACCCGATCCTACAAAAATGCACAAACACCCGTGTACACCAACTCTTAGCTTGGTCAGGTCACATTTTATTCCCATCACCCCATGCCATTCTAAGGTCACATGATCCAATGACATTGCCCCTGGTGGTAGAAAAGGAGGAGAGCGAGTGCAGTTCTGGTCATGTGACAGGGCGGGGAGCAGAGTCACAGTTTTGCAATGAAGTAATAAAAAAAAAGTCACACTTCCGTGTACGACCATTTGGCCGTTGTGTCCCATGATCGGCACCCATCGTGGTACGTGGGATGATGGTCCATGCTTTGTCCGGCCTGTGGGGAAACCCACCAGCAGAGCCCAGCTGCAGATTGCGTAACCCGGCAGGACGTCCTCAGCCCCAGTTATAGAAGTAAATCTTCTGCCAGACGGGGAGGTAATCCATGAGGGGACCTGGGATCAAACAAAGGGTTACAGGGCTGAAATATTACAAATATCCCTTTAAAAGTCAATCATTCTATGACTTACGTGCCACCAGCCCGAGTCCTGGGACGTAATCCCCTAGAAGGCGCAGGAGGAGGAGCAACCGAATTCTATAGGAGGAATACAGAGAAGGTTAAAGAACTTCTAAACCCCAAGTAGAGGATGTCTAGTGTGCTAAAGCACCGTGTACCAGAAACAATTCCCATTTTTACTTCTCAGTGTCACTGATCTCCTCCAACTCCATCAAAGCTGAACTCTGTGATAAGCAAATATTGTCTCGTGTGTATTCCTCCTGGAGTCTTGGTGAGCTTTGTGTACTTCTTCCAGATCTGTGCAGTAATCCAGTGTGAAACGTTTACCTACATAAAAGACCGGTCACTGCTTCTCTCTCCTCTTGTGCAGGGTGACCAGTCTTGTCTCCGCCCCCTCCTTTTCTGGAGTGGGTGGGGCCTGCTGGGTCTCTCCCACAGTCCTGCTCTCTGCACAGGTTATGTACAGCATAGTGATGATGTCACTGATACTTTTCACAAGGTGATATCTGGGTTTTCACATACATACAGTGCACACAGAGTGGATTTATATCCTCTGTGGCTATGGAGGAATATATCTGAGTGAAGGTTTACGTACCTAGAGATCAGCTTTAAGCCAATTCCTCCCAACATGTATTTGTTTAAGCGGTGGCTTCACATCATTGCTCCAGGTAGGTTTCCTGATAGCGCCAATGGTAGATCATATCTGTATTGTGCGTTAGTGGGGCTCCTTGTGACTGGATGGCAATGCAAAGGGGGGGACAGTTGTCACCCCATAAACGGGAATTTCCTGAACAAAGACCTTCATGGCAGGATCACCGAGTATTAGTGTAATAAAAGCTCCAGATTTGAAAGCAACTTTTGAATTATATTACAGCTGTTATAAGATTTTAGTGATTGGGTTCTACTCTGTCACTTTTACTAACTAACATGGAACACTGCACTCTACTGACTTCTCGGGACCCCCAAGTGTCAGTGTGTCAATGTTCTGAGACCACCAAGTGTCAGTGTGTCATTGTTCTGGGACCCCCAAGAGTCAGTGTGTCAATGTTCTGGGGCCCCCAAGTGTCAGTGCGTCATTGTTCTGGGGCCCCCAAGTGTCAGTGTGTCAATGTTCTGGGACCCCCAAGTGTCAGCATGTCATATCCTGGGACCTCCAAGTGTCTGTGTGTCATTGCTCTGAGACCCCCGAGTGTCAACATGTTATATTCTGGGACCCCCAAGTGTCAGTGTATTATTGTTTTGGGACCCCCCCAAGTGTCAGTGTGGCATTGTTCTGGGACCCCCAGGTGCCAGTGTGTCCTCAGTGACATATACACTTTAAACAGATAAAGGGAAAATTGTCTTAATCAGTACACAACATCAATAAAAGCTGAAAAGAATGAATGGAAACTCTTCTTCCACAGTGCAAAACTAAAAAAAGAAAAAAGAAAGAAATGCTCTCTTGCAGTTAAGTACCACTTGCAGGTCTTGCCCCTCCCCCAGCTTGTGACCAGACAGTGAAGGAAGAAGCATCAGACTGAGGAGCTCATCTCCCTGTCACCTCCTCTCAGCGTGTCCTTTGTCAGTACATGAACAATTTGGCTCCTTGAGCTGCTTCTCCCTCTCCAAGTTTCAGCTCTGCTGTGCATTTAATTGCAACAGGCCAATACCAAGTCAGATTCAGGTACGTACACTGCTTGCATTTAAACGTATATGCATGAAATGAATGCAGAGCGCTTTTCAAAGTGTTTCTTTTCTATCTGCCTGAAGTTTATGACTGCTGCATTACATATAAGATCAACTAGATAAAACAGGACTTCGTGTGGCTATGTCTCTATGTATATATACAACAGTGACTCACTCTGTATATCGGTTGTAAAATGGTGACCGCAGCAGGTAATAGAGGAGGAGGAGGGTCCGGCGCCTCAGCTCTGCGCGTTCCCTGCGGCTCAGATCTGGGATATCACGTAATATAGACAGGCTGTAAAAAGGAGAAATGTCGGACAGTCAGACACAATGTAAGTATTCGCTTTTACCTAACAGACGCAAAGAGCATCAATGTCCTGTTACTTATAACTGGGGATGAGATCAGGTTGGGTCTGAACCGGTCCTGAACCTGAGTTCATCCGAACACAGAAGGAAGCTCCCTCCGCTGCCACCCAATCAGCTGTGGCCGGGAAATTCCCTGTCCCCAGCTGCATGTGAACAAAGGGGCGGGATGCTGTGACATCATTGACCTTATACGGCCACATGGCTATATTTGATCAATGACATTCACTTTAGATGGCTTTGTGGCCATATAAGATCAATGACGTCAGTGTGAGCATCTCGTCCCTTTGTTTATGGTCAGTTTTTTTAAATATTTGCATTTGCATCTCATCATATGTGTCATCACACATCACATCGTAACACACATGCGTTAGCGCTTCTGCCTTGCAGCACTGGGGGTTCCTGGTTTGAATCCTGGCCAAGGAGTTTGCATGTTCTCCCTGTGTTTCCTCCGGGTACTCCGGTTTCCTCCCACACTCCAAAGAGATGCTTGAAGGTAAAATTGGCCCTCTATGTATGCATCTGATATAGGGACTTTAGATTGTAAGCTCCTCGAGGGTAGGGACTGATGTGAATGTACAGTATGTAAAAGCGCTGCGCAAATTGTTGGCGCTATATAAATACCTGTAATAAATAAATAAATCACATATCATAGAAGTCATGGCTTCTTAAAGGTGCCCATACACTGCACGATTCTTGTACGAGAATCGCGGGAAATCCCCCGATCGTACGAGAATCGTGCAGTGTGAATGAAGACGTGCGACCGTTTCTACTGTACAGTCGCACGTCTTTTGTCTAAGGAGCATGCTAGAACGATGCTCGGGAGACAAATGCTGAACAGGCTGGTGTGCGCACGCCCGTTCAGCATTGTGGTTGTAAAGTGTATGGCCACCTTTACACTACACTGATGATGGCCAAGAAGTCTGAAACACCTGTATGCAGGAGTAATATGTCTCTATATATTAGGTTATATTTGCACAACACACAGAATGTGCATCTGGCTGAATGATTTACATGGCTCCGCCCACTGTCCTGAAATGAGGAATTCATTTTGGGATATGTGATGGAATGGGACATGGGAATACTTTCTATTTTAAGAATGCTTTACTGTGCTACTGACTTGTACCTGTGCTACTGACTTGTACCTGTATGAAAATCAAATCAATAAACGAAGAAGTCCCCTGCACACCATGCAGCAATAAAGACCAAAAGCAATGGTGGTGCTTGTAGTGATGTCCACGGATGGCGCCTACAGAGTACACAGCAATGATGATCACCAGCACTCAAGGGATGAAATAAATCCAAAGCTTTCTTTTTATTGAAGCATGTCACTTGTGTTCAATAGCCAACGTTTCGGAACCACGCAGGGTTCCTTCATCAGGGCAGACAGAGTGACGTCGTCTCGAAGCCTGC
>NW_017306431.1:1624580-1651704 GCF_000935625.1 Nanorana parkeri
CGAAGCCTGCGTGGTTCCGAAACGTTGGCTATTGAACACAAGTGACATGCTTCATCAATAAAAAGAAAACTTTGGCTTTATTTCCTCCCTTGAGTGCTGGTGATCATCATTGCTGTGTACTCTGTATGAAAATCAAGGTAAAACATGCCAGCTATAACACTCTAATATACAGTACAAATAAATATATAATAATAAGGGTTTTAAACCCCAAGTGGGAGCACGGCAGCCCCTCACGGAGTTACCGCATTCCGTCCAGCCTCTGAGTCATAAGAGTTGGAATGTTCAAATGTATGAAAACTAACCTGCCGACATCCAAGGCAGCTGCCAGGAGCCACGGCTTCCAGGACTTCTGACCCCACACAGCTAAGCCTGCCACTGTGAGCTATGGGTTAAGTTTTAATACACAATAAAGTTTGCCAGAGCCGGATTTATCATTAGTCTCCGTTTACCTACGGGCGTATCGTGAACGTGCGTCAAATGCACAGAAAAGTGTTCATGATATGTACATAAATGTGGAACACGCATGCGTTGCCATTACTAAGGAAATTACACCCCAAACACGGCAGAGCAAATGCGTCTTTACCATGCGCGTTTGCAGAATGCATGCGTAATTAACTACTTTTCCACTTTTGGTGCGCATCCAGGGACCCAATGGTGATGTGCGCCAAATGCAGGAAACAAAGGGCCACAAACACGGGGGAACGCTCCTGTCTTATGCTGGATTCCGGATCAGTTCAGAAAGAGATATACAAAAGACACCAAGATTTAAGTAAGAATTCTCCTGCTTCTTGCATGTATACAATGTTTGTTTAGCCTGGATTGTAGATTTAAAGCCCATTTCCACCTTTGTAGAGGTATTTAAAAAAAACACATGCCAGCAATGTACACAGAGGCCACATGAAGCAGGCATATGTAGTTGCTCTATATGAACACAGAAATGTATTTTGTTGGATTCATTAGTATTGCAACCCCCCCGGATGGTGTATTGTGTGCAAAGGCAGAGCTGGTGTTTAGTGAGCGTGTTACACAGCATCACCGGGAGGGGGGCAGACTGAATTTCCTGCGGAGAAAAGTTTGAATTTCTAGGATTCAGGCCTAATAAAAAGTTAATTGAAAAAATGAAGACAGCCTGCAGTGCGAGTCATGAAAATGCGCACACATATACATCATCACTGCACCTCTACATTACCACATAAATGGCAATCACTTACAAAAGGTGCAAATGGACAGTTTTTAGAGTCCGGAGCACAATAACTTTGCCGAAACTATATGCGATTTTGAAGGCAAGTGGGGGAGTCATTAGGGATCGTGAACGGTAAGGGAGGAGCCTGCTTCTCTCACATTTACATTTTTGCATGCATTCAGACATCATTACGGTCCATGTTTCAGTTGAATATTGGATTGCCCCTAAACAAAGTTTCAATGGCTGAGCGGTGAGGTAAAAAAGGAACAGGTCAATATTCTAGTGTTCAAGAAGCATTAGACGCTGGTCGTCAGGCGCGGTGTGTTAGAACGTGTGAAAGGATACGGTGAGTGATTGGGCGCAGTATGTGAACTGTTTCCGCTAAAGCGCCCAGAGTCCCAAACTCGGTGGGTGATGCATTGCCGTCATCTGGACCGTTCCCCTGCTTTCCATCTAGAACCTGAGGGCTTCGCCAAAACCGACTGCGGCCGGAGGGAGCTGAAAGTAAAGAGAACAAAAAAAATATGACCGATAAAATACTTCAGATGTAAGAAAACTGGGCACAAAATAAATGAGTTGGTATAAGACCTTTAGTAAATATATGAAGGATATTATAGTGCTGTACAAGTTTGAGCTAGAGGTAGTGAGTGTGGGAGAGATGTTCCTCTACGCAGAATGTCAGCTCTCACAGCACATCGTTCACTCATAGCAGAGCCATTTATTGATCACAGTGTAAAGAGATGGTTTAGAGCATATAGTGCCTTCATCACGCAGCTCCGTTCATCACATGGCCCCTTCATCACGCAGCTCCGTTCATCACATGGCCCCTTCATCACGCAGCTCCGTTCATCACATGGCCCCCTTCATCACGCAGCTCCATTCATCATATGGCCCTCTTCACCATATAGCCCCCTTCATCATATAGCCCCTTCATCACGCAGCTCCGTTCATGACATGGCCCCCTTCATCATGCAGCTCAGTTCATCACATGGCCCCCTTCACCATATAGCCCCCTTCATCATATAGCCCCTTCATCACGCAGCCCCCTTCACCATATAGCCCCCTTCATCATATAGCCCCCTTCATCATATAGCCCCCTTCATCATATAGCCCCCTTCATCATATAGCCCCCTTCATCACACAGCTCCGTTCACCACATGGCCCCCTTCATCACGCAGCTCCGTTCATGACATGGCCCCCTTCATCATATAGCCCCTTCATCACGCAGCTCCGTTCATGACATGGCCCCCTTCATCATGCAGCTCAGTTCATCACATGGCCCCCTTCACCATATAGCCCCCTTCATCATATAGCCCCTTCATCACGCAGCCCCCTTCACCATATAGCCCCCTTCATCATATAGCCCCCTTCATCACCCCCTTCATCACGCAGCTCCGTTCATGACATGGCCCCCTTCATCATATAGCCAATTCATCACGCAGCTCCGTTCATCACATGGCCCCTTTCATCATATAGCCCCTTCAACACGCAGCTCCGTTCATGACCTGCCCCCTTCATCACGCAGCTCCGTTCATCACATGGCCCCTTTACCACGTAGCCCCCTTCATCATATACCTTCTTTACACAGCCCCGTTCGTCACACAGTTCCCTTCCTGACACAGATCCCTTCGTCATATAGCCCCTTTACCACGTAGCCCCCTTCATCGTATACCTTCTTTACGCAGCCCCCTTCATCACACGGCCCCCTGCCTAATGAAGGGCCTATATGCTCCGCAATGTCACTTTACACTGTGATCAATAAATAGCTGTGCTTTCATCTAAAGATGTGCTGGTGAGACTTGATGCTTTGAGCACACTGGACTGAGCTGCCCTCCACTTTGCACCACTACAGAACTCGATGTCATTGCACCGGGGATTTGTCTGGTGTGTATTCTTTATACACCAATGTTTCTACATAGGACACGTTTCGGGTTGTATGGTGGCCGGTTTGAAATTTCTGAATGGAAAACATTTTTTTTTTTTACAAAATGTTGTACATTTTCTGTAATAAGTGCCACTGAAGTCGGAAACTTGTCACACAGCAGGAAGTGCGGCAGTCTCTAGCGCAGCTTCCTTCCCTCCTGCAGGGAGAAAGCGAACTTGCAGAATGATACATGTACTGCACACTGCCAAGTTTACATTACTAGTTATAGGTCAATAAATATTATATATTGTGTATTGGGAGTTCAGCTTCGGTCTAGAGGAGGTGAGGAAGCTTCAAATCAGACCGCCGCTCAGCTTCCCCGCCACTTAGGGCTCATGCACACGGGTGTATTAAAATACCGCCATCTATGCTGGAACTTTCCATCAGAAGCTGTGTGTGTACATTAAATTAGAATGCCAGGCAAAACTTTAAATAACCCTTGCGGTGGGGCTACACCCGCACTGCAAGGGTTAACTACTCATTTTAGTCTAGGGAGGAAAATAAGTTCTACTCACCCGATTCTCGGAGCCAACTGGTCCCTGGAGCCTCTCCCCCTCCTCTGCTGCAGCGGTCTAAGGTCCCCGAGTCATTACGTTCTATACACAATGAGGGGAATTTATCAAAACTGGAGCAGTTGTCCATGGCAACCAATCAGCTTCTCTTTTTCATGGTTGCCATGCACAGCTAATCCGGATTTTGTCTGCTCTAGTTTTAATAAATTCTCCCCAATGTGTAGGACGTGAGGACGCTGAGGGACATACCATCACTGCAGCGAAGAAGAAGACAGGCAGGAGGGAGCGCTGTCACAGCTGGATAAGTGTAAGTTTTTTCTTTTCCTCCCTAGACCATGCAAGGACCTGCCCGATTGGATGGATTAGGTGGGTCCCCCATGGCATAAATTTGGTAAACCTAAAATTGATAGTACAAAAACTGTATGGTCAGATTGTAACATGCACGGTGACCCTAGCATGGTCAGAAAAGTAAACGTGGCCTTTAAACTTACTATTATCCAGGGACCGCACGCAACGTTTTGTGCGCTTCCCTACAAAGTAAGTGTCCTGTTTGCCGTGGTCCTCTTCTCCTGAAAGAGATATGGTGGGATCTCACTACACTGTACAACACAAGGATAGCTCTTCCACCTCCACCGTCCCAGCCATACCAAACACAATTACTCAATGTAGATATTGGATTTCATAGACTGAAAAGAAAGGGTGGAAACAATCATCAACAATACATAACTATGGTTCAGTACTAGGGAGCTTTAAAAGGAGAACTATGAGGCGAGTGAAAATCAGTCATCCTCATAGTTCCAGCCGACGTGTGACAATGAAACTGTCACACGTCGGCTCAATAGATCGGGAAGTGAGCGAACACATATCGTCGCTCGCTCACTTCTCGATCCTGTGCCTGCAGAGAGTTGTGACTGTCACTCACGGCTCCCTGCAGGGATTCCCACCCTCCCCGCTCCGATCCTCCAGCGCTGACTGGCGGAACGGACGGGGGAGGGGGCGGGTACAGCTGGCTTTGCCTCTAGATTGACAGCTGGCTCTGCCTCTCACGCAGCTGGGTGGATCCAGACAGTAATGTCGGGATCTGTCCCGGCTGCGGCGTCTCAGTATACCGCGAGCTCTAGCTCGCGATATACTGAGCTTTGGGTGACGGGAGGACGCTAGTTTGTGTCTTCCTGTTACCCTTAGAACTATGGGGAAAAGCACTGACCCCATAGTTCTCCTTTAATACTTTCTAAGTCACTCACCCAGAAGCAAGCAGGCAGCCAGTGAAGGGAGAACTCCTAATATCCATAACTAATTAAAAGTAATGCATTGAAATCAGAGGATCGGAGTGCCAACCAGGAAACAGATGTATTCAGAAGTCAAGTTAAAAGTTTAAAATGACACAATATAGGTGATATGATGGTCTTGTATCTAAACCCTTGCTAAAATGATGACATGTTTATAAAATGTTTGTATGATCTCTATATGGTATATATGTGTTCATTGACGGATTCTTTATATTGTTTACATTATAAACATTATCTATTGTTTACATTATAAACTAATCTATTGCCATATTGAGGTTACATGCGAGTAATGGGAGGTTCTGAATATCGTGCAGGTACATAGTACTGCCACTAGATGGCGACCCACCCTTTCATTCATAGGCTTCAAGTGATCCCAATCATGGCGACTCACCATCACATGTGGGCATTACCATATTTTCTATACTTTCCAATACTTTCCTATTCTCAGGAAGCTATGTACAGCGCCCTGCCGCTTCCTCTGACCAGCCATGGAATGAAAACAGAAAGGAGAGACAGACAGGACCAGGGAAGGTCCAATATAAGCAGATTCAATATTCTTATAGAGAAGTATGTGGGAGTGGGGGTTGGTATTAACTCTTTCCCCGCCAGGCCCTGTACTCCACTTTTGACCTCAGGTGGACAGACCCATTTTCACTTATAGCTTTCATTTGTACAAGACCCCCTGCCAAACATTTTCTGAAGACACAGGAATAAAAAAGATGGTGCTGCGGGTTCTGGAGGTTTCCGTAACGGTCACGCAAATGTTTATCAACAGAACATTTTCATAAAAATACAACAAAATCTTTATTAACACACGACGACAACAGACTCTGATGGGCACTCCCGAATGTAAGGGGGGGGGAGGATGCCATGAGGGACTCAGATGGGCACCCCCCCGGGATGCCATGAGGGACTCAGATGGGCACCCCCCCGGGATGCCATGAGGGACTCAGATGGGCACCCCCCCGGGATGCCATGAGGGACTCAGATGGGCACCCCCCCGGGATGCCATGAGGGACTCAGATGGGCACCCCCCCGGGATGCCATGAGGGACTCAGATGGGCACCCCCCCGGGATGCCATGAGGGACTCAGATGGGCACCCCCCCGGGATGCCATGAGGGACTCAGATGGGCACCCCCCCGGGATGCCATGAGGGACTCAGATGGGCACCCCCCCGGGATGCCATGAGGGACTCAGATGGGCACCCCCCCGGGATGCCATGAGGGACTCAGATGGGCACCCCCCCGGGATGCCATGAGGGACTCAGATGGGCACCCCCCCGGGATGCCATGAGGGACTCAGATGGGCACCCCCCCGGGATGCCATGAGGGACTCAGATGGGCACCCCCCCGGGATGCCATGAGGGACTCAGATGGGCACCCCCCCGGGATGCCATGAGGGACTCAGATGGGCACCCCCCCGGGATGCCATGAGGGACTCAGATGGGCACCCCCCCGGGATGCCATGAGGGACTCAGATGGGCACCCCCCCGGGATGCCATGAGGGACTCAGATGGGCACCCCCCCGGGATGCCATGAGGGACTCAGATGGGCACCCCCCCGGGATGCCATGAGGGACTCAGATGGGCACCCCCCCGGGATGCCATGAGGGACTCAGATGGGCACCCCCCCGGGATGCCATGAGGGACTCAGATGGGCACCCCCCCGGGATGCCATGAGGGACTCAGATGGGCACCCCCCCGGGATGCCATGAGGGACTCAGATGGGCACCCCCCCGGGATGCCATGAGGGACTCAGATGGGCACCCCCCCGGGATGCCATGAGGGACTCAGATGGGCACCCCCCCGGGATGCCATGAGGGACTCAGATGGGCACCCCCCCGGGATGCCATGAGGGACTCAGATGGGCACCCCCCCGGGATGCCATGAGGGACTCAGATGGGCACCCCCCCGGGATGCCATGAGGGACTCAGATGGGCACCCCCCCGGGATGCCATGAGGGACTCAGATGGGCACCCCCCCGGGATGCCATGAGGGACTCAGATGGGCACCCCCCCGGGATGCCATGAGGGACTCAGATGGGCACCCCCCCGGGATGCCATGAGGGACTCAGATGGGCACCCCCCCGGGATGCCATGAGGGACTCAGATGGGCACCCCCCCGGGATGCCATGAGGGACTCAGATGGGCACCCCCCCGGGATGCCATGAGGGACTCAGATGGGCACCCCCCCGGGATGCCATGAGGGACTCAGATGGGCACCCCCCCGGGATGCCATGAGGGACTCAGATGGGCACCCCCCCGGGATGCCATGAGGGACTCAGATGGGCACCCCCCCGGGATGCCATGAGGGACTCAGATGGGCACCCCCCCGGGATGCCATGAGGGACTCAGATGGGCACCCCCCCGGGATGCCATGAGGGACTCAGATGGGCACCCCCCCGGGATGCCATGAGGGACTCAGATGGGCACCCCCCCGGGATGCCATGAGGGACTCAGATGGGCACCCCCCCGGGATGCCATGAGGGACTCAGATGGGCACCCCCCCGGGATGCCATGAGGGACTCAGATGGGCACCCCCCCGGGATGCCATGAGGGACTCAGATGGGCACCCCCCCGGGATGCCATGAGGGACTCAGATGGGCACCCCCCCGGGATGCCATGAGGGACTCAGATGGGCACCCCCCCGGGATGCCATGAGGGACTCAGATGGGCACCCCCCCGGGATGCCATGAGGGACTCAGATGGGCACCCCCCCGGGATGCCATGAGGGACTCAGATGGGCACCCCCCCGGGATGCCATGAGGGACTCAGATGGGCACCCCCCCGGGATGCCATGAGGGACTCAGATGGGCACCCCCCCGGGATGCCATGAGGGACTCTGGTAATCTGTGACTTTGTACTGTACAGGGACCATACCTGGGTAGTTCAGACCTCCTCGGTCCACAGGAGTAACAGGAGGAGAATTCTGTATGCCAGATTTATACCAGAATAGAAGCACTATACGTAGACAGGCCCTGACGGGAGAGAGAGGTCAGAGGTCAAAATGAGACATTTAGAATTTTTTTACATTTTGGTATATTTTCGGTTACCCTTATGCTTTGAGTCTCAGTCCAGATTTGTTTTGCGTCACAGTGTAACCTAGCGCCCCCTAATGTCAGGTTTACATATATTTTAATCTTATACAATTCTTAAAGCTGAGCTCTGACCTTTCCTTGTAAAGTTGTCCCTACTCTCCTGGACTGATATTGCTTACTCAGATTTCACTGCATACTGCGAGCTTCTCACAATGTGCATTAGAAGCTGCAGCAAGTCAGAGAGAACCCGACTCATTTCCTGGCTGGTCAAACAGCATCATCTAGCTCTTTCCTTCCGTGTCTGACTGTCCCTGGCCCGCCCCTTTTAATATACTTTACTCCCTATGTGTATGGATGTCAAGCAGATTTCAAGAGTATCTCTGGCCAAAAAAATAACAATAGATCTGTATTTCTATACGTTGTATCCCCACTCCTAATAACCACTCCTAATAACCAGATCCATCAAGAAGTTTGTAAACTTACTTATTGAAGATGCCCATAGGATGGACTTCCTCAATGTACTGACACAATGTCACTCAGCCCTGTGAATATGAACTTCCTGGTGTCACCACTCACACAGAGCTGTCTTCTGGTCTACAACTCAACATGCTGGAAGCAATGCATGATGGGACATGTAGTCTAGGGAAATGGAGATTGCATCACATCAAGCAGCAGGGAAAAAGACGCAAAGCACACTGGGAATCCAGGAAGTTGATGGAAGTGATGGGCAGACAGAAGGCAGCACTCACTACTAGTGATGGGCTCGGGTGTGTTCGCAGCTCCACGTGCCGAGCCCGCCAGGAAGGTGACACCGCCAATCACAGGCACTGAGACATTATCCCGGTCTGCAGCTGCAGAGATTGGGAAATGTCTCAGTACCTGTGATTGGCGCTGTCAGCTTCCTGGCGGGCTCGGCACGTGGAGCTGCGAACACGCCCGAGCCCATCACTACATAAAAGGGATTTTTCCAAGTAAGCTTTGGTTGCATAATTAAAAACATCTCTACTATGTATTCCTATTACAATGCTGATGTCATAACAGGAGAGGATATGCTGGGACTTTACAGCTCCTTTACTGACAAGATTCCGGCCTTACTTGAGCAGCTGGATAAGTAGAATGGCCACCCATTTCGTCCGATCACCCCACACTCTTGCCGACCCGATTTCAAGGAAGACCTCTAGGCTCTCCAAGACTCCGAGCCAGTTGAGCAGGCGCTGCCGGGGACCGTCCTGTAAACGGAGGACAGAACAAGGGGATGATGATGAAATGGGGGCAGAACAGGGAGAAAATGAGTCACATTGACTTAAAGGAGAACTATGGGGTTAAGTCTTTTCCCCATAGTTCTCCTTAGGGTAACGGGAGGACACAAACTAGCGTCCTCCCGTCACCCTAAGCTCAGTATACCGCGAGCTGTTGCTTGCAGTATACTGAGACGCCGCAGCTGAAGCGGATCCCGACAATTATGACGGGATCCGCCCAGCTGCTTGACTGACAGCTGGCTCTGCCTATCTAGAGGCAGAGCCAGCTGTACCCGCCCCCTCCCCCGTCCGTTCCGCCAGTCAGCGCTGGCGGATCGGAGCGGGGAGGGGGGAATCCAGCCCCTCTCCTGTCACGGCAGAGAGCCGTGACAGGATCGAGAGGTGAGCGAACGCCGGTATGTGTACGCTCACCTCCCGATCTACTGAGCCGACCTGTGACAGTCTCATTGTCACAGGTCGGCTAGAACTATGAGGTGAGTGAAAAGCACTCACCTCATAGTTCTCCTTTAATAGGTTACAAAGAACTAGAGAGGTGAAGAGCTAACAATCCAATATCTCTGGTACTCTGAACCAGCTGAACACGCCATTGAAATCCATAGATGTGAACTAATTCTGTTTGGCCGGCTTGGCTTGTACCAGTTGCTGACTGATTGCTGTGCAAACACATTTCAATGCCCCGATAACGGTGTGTTGCTTCAATTCCTAACTCAGCCCCCCCCCTGCCATATACCAAGGTGACCGTGGAAGCCCTACAGTGTGCAGAAAATGCCTCCGGGAGTCATGTTGTGCCTGTCAGAGTCTTGCAATGCCTCATGGGAATTGTAGTTGCCACAACTGGCCGGTCGCAGTTTGGCCTCCGCTGTCTATGGTATGCCCACACTCTCTGACAGTCTTATGCAGCATTACATGTTCTGGCTGTGTGTGGCCCTTTGGCGATGTCGGGGGGCCCCTTGTATTTTGACCTCCAATGATCTAAATGCCTCACGTTCAGTTTAGACTTCAGGGCATCTTTAGGCCTCATTCACGCGAGTAATGGCCGGCCCACACATACAGCTCCGTGCACGGCCGTATCGAGCCGCTCCCGGGAAGGACAGGTGCTGTGTGTGATTAGTACGCAGCCCTCGTCCTTCTTTATGGGACTACGTGGCCGTAAGCCGCCCTACGCTCACCCCAAGTGCAGGTCCATACGGGTGTCTCGGCTCGGACACAACGCAGAGCGGCGGACGGCCGCGTAGTCCCATAGAGAAGGACAGGGGCTGCGTACTAAATCACACGCAGCACCTGTCCTTCCCTAGAGCTGCCCGATATAGCCGTGCATGCCGCACAGAGCTGTACATGCCGGCCTTTCCTCATGTGAATGAGGCCTTAAGCTATCCATGAGCAGTACTCACAGTGGGGGGAGGTTTCAGCAGCTCTTTCCTTAGGATCCCGTCATTCAGTAACACCAGAAGATTGGAAGATGAATAAACTGACAAAGAAAAAAACATTTTAAAGACACCAGAAGAAGCAGCAGCCAATGGGCTCAAATTATAATATCTATCCCCCCCATTCCCAGATCTCATTGTAATATATCCCCCCCAGCTGGGTCAGAGCAACTCCATAACTTTACCTCTTGTGGGATGTTCCCGGTCTGCAGTGGTCAGGGCTGACCAAAAGTGGTCCAAGGAAGGAGAACCGGTGACCGGCAACAGGGTTATTGGCGGCCAATGCTCATTGATACACACAGGGAGAGAAGTCTGGCCCATGTAGTCCGATCCAATAGAAGAGCTTCTGAAGCTCCAATTGCTGAAAAGGTTACTGCTGGTTCTGATAGAAAGGAGTCTGAACACACAGAGCGTCGCAGTTTGTTGTGTATGGGGCTTGGTAGCCAGAGACTGGTCAGGGTGCCGATGCTGACGGGTGTCAACCACCAAAAGTTCCTACAATGGGCATGTGAGAATCAGAACTGGACCACGGAGCGGTGGAAGAAGGAGGCCTGGTCTGATCGTGTTTTCTTTCACATCATGTGGATGGCCGGGTGCGCGTGTGTCGCTTACCTGGGGAAGAGATGGCACCAGGATGCACTATGGGGAGAAGACAAGCCGGCGGAGGCAGTGGGATTCTTGGACAATGTTCTGCTGGGAAGCCTCGGGTTCTGCCATTCATGTGGATGTAACTTTGACACAAACCACCGACCTAAACATTGTCACTGACCAAGTACACCCCTCTCATGGACATGGTATTCCCTGATGGCAGTGGCCTCTTTCAGGAACAGGACAATGATTTCAAGTTGTTGATATGACCTCCAGATCTCAATCCCATCGAGCATCTGTGGGATGTGCTGGAAAAACAAGTCCGATCCATGGAGGCCGATCACCTCGCAACTTGCAGTATGTGCTACTGATGGTGCCAGACACCACAGCACACCTTCAGAGGTCTAGTGGAGACCATGCCCAGACGGGTCAGGAAAAGGGGGACCTACTCAATATGAGGCGGGTGGTCATAATGTTATGGCAGATCGGTGTCTATGTTGATCTCTTATTCCTGTACTCCACAAAGCTTTGCTATCATAAGCCCCGAGGGAAGGGGGACTGGTGAGCCCCTCGAAATGCGTTAGCTGTGTTTTCTCTGATCTTTGCACTGAGATCAGTAATGCTTCACTGGACCTTTCATGCGTTTGTGGATCTCTCACACATTCTACGCGGGCCGCCATGGCGGTGGTTCTGCAGCTGAGCGCCTGCCAAATCCAATCCACCGCAAGTCCCCGGAGACCCCAACATCTAAATGTAAATACATCGCCTTCCCTTAAGGGGCGGACTACAGCAACACAAAGCAAAGATCGTACTCACCCAGCTCAGACAGCTCGTGGGAGTCCGTGAATCGCCCTGATGAAGAGAGAAAGGGAAGTGTTAGAGGGGAAAGTATCAGGGGGACACAATGAACTGTTGAGTTGTATTTGATTGGCTGTCATTGGCTGGCGCACATCACTGCTCTGTATGTAAAGAAGACCAGACGGCTTCAATATGCTAAACCCAACAATAACAATGGCCTAGATTATCAATGGCCTAGATTATCAATGGTCTAGATTATCAATGGTCTAGATTATCAATGGTCTAGATTATCAATGGCCTAGATTATCAATGGCCTAGATTATCAATGGTCTAGATTATCAATGGCCTACATTATCAATGGCCTACATTATCAATGGCCTACATTATCAATGGCCTACATTATCAATGGCCTACATTATCAATGGCCTACATTGTAAACGGTTTAGATTGCATATGTCACAGATTATCAATGGCCTAGATTACAGCTCCTTAGATGTGGTAGCTGCATTCATTTTCATGGTCTATTTCCAATATGGTGATCCTGCCAGTAACACACTTCCTGTCTTAGGGTGACAACGCTGACTCACTGTATCTATGGAGGAGCAGAGTTGTCACCCTAGGATGGGAAGTTTTAAAAAGGTACTATAGAAGACCTTCCCCCTCACCTTGGGAGGTGTTCTGTAGTCCACAGGTAGAACTGGGAACAATGTCAACACCAGAGAGCACTGGGGGCAGTTATGTGTACTGTGTTAATGTTTATTTGGGGAATGAGTGGGGGTAACAACTAACGCTTATTCACGAGGAAGGGGGGGGGGGCAGCATGGGGTGCCCCCTTTGTAAGGGGCCACCTAGATTCACATAAGCCCCAATGCCTGCAGACCCCACAACCACCGGGCCAGGGTTGTGGGGAGGAGGTTCTTGTCCTCATCAACATGGGGACCCAACCCCATGCTGGAGGCAAGTGGCCTGGTATGGTGCAGGAAGGGGGTGCACGATTGCCCCTCTGCCAGGCCGCTGCTCGGATCAAGGGTCTGGTGAGGGATTTTGGGGAGCCCACACCCCTGTTTTATTTTTATTAATTTTCAAGTTTAACATTGATGGCAAATAAACTCGTCAGTCCGCTGTCTCCCCTTTCAGTGTTTAGTCACGGGGGTAATGGGAACCTGTACGGGGAAACTGCAGCAGAGGGGTCCCCTGCCCTTCCAGCTGCTGTTTGGCAGAGCTGTATACATCTCAGGACCGGATGGATATGTATTTAGCTCTTTGCCTGGAGTCCGGCTTCGAAACCCAGGACCGCCCCTGTGTTCAGCTACAGTCCAGGGGTAGGCAACCTCGGCTCTCCAGCTGTGCTGAAACTACAAATCCCATAAGGCATTGCAAGCCACAGGCATGACTCCCAGAAGCATAATGGGATTTGTAGTTTCAGCACAGCTGGAGAGCCAGGGTTGCATACTCCCTGAGCTACACCGTACCAGGGGCAGGCAACCACGGCACTGCAGCTGTTGCAGAACTACAAGTCCCATGAGGCATTGCAAGACTCTGACAGCCACAGGCATGACTCCCAGTAGCAGAGGCATGGAGGGATTTGTAGTTTCAGCACAGCTCTAGTGTTAGGTAGGTCCTTTGGTAAATCTGAAGGAGATTGTGCAATCTGATTGTATAGTGCAGCGCGGGATGAGAAGGATGGGGCGTTGTCGTCATGGCGACACATGTCCTTGTGGCTGGCGGTGAAGGGAGGCGGCAGTATGGAAGAGGGGTAAGGTTCAATCGGTGGCAGTACATGGGTGTCACAGTGCTGCATGTGCTGGGCCCCCTCTACAGATCACATACCTGCGATCAGGTAGGACAGCATGCGGACGCCCCCCTCCAGCTGAGTGGCCCCGGTGGGGTTCTGGACGACGAACTCCTTGTACCTGCGGATCAGCTCCTCCAGCTTCTCCCAGTGGCGAGCTGCCATCCTGCTCCCCCTGCTTCAGCTCTTCCTGGTCACAGACATTTAGCAGCCTCTAGGCCACGCCCTCATGTGGGAGGAGATTACAAGATTAACCCCTGGTCTCCTGGACACTTTTGTGTTATTGTGCTGGGGAAGGGGGATGCATTCGTGCCATGGCACAACGCAGGATCGCAGCACGCTAAAACCGCACGGAAACAATTTATAAAGCTGGCCACATGGGCTGCCCAGCTGTCATGCTGATCCTCTGGATTACAATATTTTTTGGGCTCAATGAATCAGAACACACACACATGCAGATCAGGTCTTTTGACTTAACTCAGACATCAGGTGCTGCATGGGTGAATCAGCAAGTAATAAAGCCAGAGGATCACCATGACAACGGCAATGGTGATTCTCTGGCTTCAGTAATGGCAGCCTTGATCTCTTTCCATACACCTCAAAGAAGGACAGCAATCACACAGCCGCCTTCCCTCACATCAGCAGCTTATATCATCATTGCTGCTGCCCAGCTCAGTCATGCAAAGTGCTGTAACCCATGGCAACCAATCAGATTCTAATTCGTGCCATGGCTTTATTTAAAAAGGGGGGATGATTATCAGGTTTTTTTTCTTTCAAGAAGGTTTATATTTTTATTTTGTTATACAATACACTGCAAGATACAAGTACAAGAGATGCATACATTTATGCGTGTTGATAGGACTAATGTTTTTATTAGAATCCCTGAGCGTTCTCCGCCTGTGCTATTGTAACGTCGCCTTTAAGAGGAGAGATTAACCTCGAGAAGGCCACGCCCCTTCGTCTGATCGACAGGCCAAAGTCCCTGGAACAAGGGACGCATGCGCGTCACTTTCACTTGGTCTGGTCTTGAGTCAGGCAGGTGAAGTGATTGCCGAGCGCATCGAGTGCGAAGGAGCTTTATGATAGTGACTGGATACCGGGCTGTGAGAGAGAGCGGAGCCGACACCGGAGCCCGGGGAACGAGGAGGAGGCGATGGAGGACAGTGTGTGAGCGGGGGACAGAGCCAGAGGTGAGAGCTCTGACACTGCTAGTGGGGGCAGTGTGTGCTGGACATGGGAGCAGGGTCTGCGGTGCAGAATATGGGGGTGACATATTGAGGGTCAGTATATGGGGTACAGGATAATATATGGTGGCATGGATGGCAATATTTTGGATTGGACAGACTGGCTCCTGGTTGGCTTATTAATTTGTCCACTCCTGGGGTACAGCATATGCTAGGTGCAACAGATCAGTATAGTGGGGTGCAGTTTATGATGGGCCATGAGGGCAGTATATTGGGGTGCAGTATATGGGGTAAATGTCAGCAGTGTATCGCTGTACAGTATGATGGGGACATAAAGGCAGTATATGGTGTTGGCACCATATATGGGGCATACCCCAGTTATGATGGGGTAAATGTAGGCAGTGTATCACTGTACAGTATGGTGGGGGCATGAGGGCAGTGTATGATGTGGGCATGAGGGCAGTATATTGGGGTGCAGTTATGGGGATATGAGGGCAGTATATTGGGGTGCAGTATATGGGGGCAGTGAATCACTGTAGAGTATGGTGGTGACATGAGGGCAGTATAGGGCAGTATATGGTGGAGCCATGGGGGCAGTATATTGGGGTGCAGTAAATGGGGTAAAGATCAGCAGTGTATCACTGTACAGTATGGTGGGGACATGAGGGCATTATATTGGGTTACAGGAAATAGTGTGGACATGAGGGCAACATTTTTGGGGTGCAGTGTATGGTGGAGACATGAGAGCAGTATGGTGGGGGGCGTGAGGGTAGTGTATTGGGGTACAGTATATGGTAAGGACAAGGGAGCATTGCATTGCTGTACGGCATATGGTGGAGAAATGGGAGCAGTGTATCAGGGTACAGTATAAGTATGGTAGGTAAAAGGGGACAGTATTTATGGGGGTACAGTATAAAGTTAAAACATGGGAGCAGTGTATTAATGCACATTATATGGTTGGAATGTGGAGGCAGTATATTGGGGTACAGTATATGGTGTAAATGGGAGCAGTATATGGCGGGGACATGTGGGCAGAATATTGGGGTACAATATATGGTAACGACATGGAGGCAGTATATCGGGGGAACTGTATCGGGTCAGGACAAAGCAGTATATTGGGGTGCAGTATATTGGGGAAATGTCAGCAGTGCATCATTGGGGTACAGTATATGGTGGAGGCATGAGGGCAGTATATTAGGGTACAGTATATAGTAAGGACATGTGGGCAGTACTGTATATTGGGGTGCAGTATATGATGGGGACATGTGGGCTCTATATTGGGGTACCGTATATGGTAGGCACATGTGGGCAGTATACTGGTATTGGGGTGCAGTATATGGTGACATAAGGATAAAACATAGGAGTACAGTATCTGATGGATATAGGAACATTATATATGGAGGATATAAAATCAACATATTGGGGTTCAGCATATGATTGGTGTGTGCTGTACACTGTGTAGACACGAGAGCAGTATTTGGGGCACATTGTATGTATGTATCATTATATAGGGGTTCATTATATGAAGTACATGTGGGTATTGTGTATCTGAGCGCAGGATCTGGAAGTTTATATGAAGACCGGGCTTATGGAGACTATTGCAGGACTGCATTCTGGGTATACGGGGTACCCCAATGCCCAGAATATGCCCCTCAGTGTAATGGAATGCAGCAAGCGGAGACGTTTAAAGTATTGGGGTACAATGTATAAAAGACACGGGATCATTGTATACATCGGGTGTGGGGAGACATTGTATCAGAATGTATCGCCATGGATACAATACACAATGTCCTGAAGACATGATAGGGGTTCAGTAAGGTGTGCAGAGAACGATGATGAGAGTTCAGTATTTATCATCGGGGGCCAGCATGCAGAAGAAGTCATCTGGCTGAACACCAGACCTGAGATTGGTTTTATTATGATGGCGGCAGGGGGCCCCGTACATGATGATGGTAGTGGCAGGTAGGGGGCCCCGTACATGATGATGGTAGTGGCAGGCAGGGGGCCCCATACATGATGGCACTGAACCTGGAAGAATATTATTTGCCCCGTCTGTCTGCGTGGGGTCACCTCCACGTCACGTTTTATGAACGCGGCTTTCTGTGTGACTTCCTTCATTCTGTGATGGCCGTCACCAGATCCGAATAATTTGCCGCGGTCAGCGCCACGAAGAGACTTAATTGCATGCTGAATAATTTCGGATTGGCAAATTAAATTCCACTTCCCACTCCGTTCATCCCCCGCACAGGGAATGGCAATTATCTACTCTCTTTTATAATGCAAACCCCCCCCACCCCTCTCTCTCTCTGTAGCTGGGAACATTGCAGAGCGCGGGTACAAGTGACAACATACTTGAAGAAACCTGGAGAGCCTCCGTGTCGATTCGTATCCAATCTTTGTGTGATGACAATCTTTAATACATTTTCTTTTTTGTTTTCAGTACCGAAGGGGGATTTTTAAAACTTTTCTCTCAGGGTGTCAGAAACTGCAGAACCAGCACTCAAAGAAAATCACAGCTGACCCGTTTCGGCCTTACTCGGCCTTAGTCATAGCAGCCCAGCTCTGACTAAGGGCGAGTAAGGCCGAAACGAGTTAGTGTTTTTTGGGGGGTTTTTTTTTTTTGGTATAGATGTGTGTGGAATAAAGTTTTTTTTTTTTAAATTTTTTTTAAATTTTCTTTTGGAGAACTTTGTGTGCTGGTTCTGTAGCTTTTGAGACTTTTGTTCTAGAAGAGGAATATCCGTGCACTGAATGTTGATTGCATGACAGGGGTGAGCTGTGCGTTTTGTGTTTCTAGTCTACTCTCGGGTTGCATTCATAGCAAAACCAGAAGGTACTCGCAGGTCAACGGAGGGTCCATTGATTTGCACCTTTCGGTTTCCTTCTGATCTCATGCGTTCTGTCACATTTTTTTTCTTCTTGCAAGCTTTATATGAAGTAACATGTCCTGAGTGGACATGCTTCTGTGTAATAGCTTGTGACGCGTCGCGTTAGTGCGTGGTAACACAGGATTGGAAACGTTGTGTTGCGCTGAAAAGAAGTAGACCGTGCCCCACTGTTTTTTTCTTCAGTGCAACGTACAACAACGCAACACAGCGGTGTGAACTGTCCCATTCATACCTATTAATTTTTTCGTTTCCCCTTTCTTCAACATCCATTAAAAAAATCTGGTGTGATTTGCGGCCTCCTGTGTGGTTTTTGCGCCTGCGTTCCATTAAAGCGCACCTTTACTCCATTGACTAACAATAACAGCAGCAAACAGCTCTGCATGCTGATATGAAATCATCTTCCATCCGTTAGCTAAACAAACATTTTTATTTTACTTACAATGATTGTTTTTCCACTTCCTGGTCCTCTTGGGCATTAGTGATTTAATCTGCGCCCAAGTGTTGCATCCCGGGAAGGTGACATCAGCAGAGCATTGCTGGGAAATCATCTGTAATCTCATGACATCTCAGGGAAAGGCATTTTCCTCCCCTGAGATGATGTGCATGGTCACATGTCCTAGTCACATGTGCCAAAGTTCCAGGAAGTAAAGGGAGATGAATTAATCTGCCCTTAGTAAACATGGCCACTGGCAGAAGAATAGGGAAGAAATCAGGAATGCAAAGAATACTAAAGCCGGCAATTATCTAGAAGTATGTGTTTGTAGATTGTTATTACTAAACAGTTCTAAAGGTGTGTGTGTTGTGATTTTAAAGGTAAAGTTCATCTTTACAGAGCTTTCCCTTCAGTTCCTGTTGTAGAGACACAACGGGAAGCGAGAGGAAATCTTGAGCAGTTCTCACCCCAAAACAGAAAATTGGAGGATTTCCCTTCACCTTCTAATGTGTTGACAGCCATAACATTTCGTTTTTTTTCCCCCATACTTTTCACCCACGGACAGGAAGCCTCCTAGGCCTAGACAACTCTCCCCCTTATTTCCTCTCCTTCATAACCCAGAAATGTTCTGTAGTCCACAAAGTCCAAGGGAATAAATGGCCGCACACCGCAAAAAAACGGCCGATACTTCTGCGCCTGGGAGTGACTGGTAATGTGTAAAGCAGCCTGTAGAAATCAATGACTGGCTGTACGCATATACGCACACGTCCGAGCATTCACATCTGTACAGGGATGGATGAGCGGCCTTGGACGCTGGCTTTTACTGTGGGCCGCCATTTACGTCCGTGTGAATGAGCCCCAACGGCCAAAAGGCAGCCAGATAATTGTCATTTCAGATTGAGCTCGGCGATGGTCAGCTGACCTTCAGTGTCTGTCTATCTGGAGTTCTACTTTAAGGAAACGCTTTGTTTTTTGCTCACTGGGAGTTGTAGTGGCTCACGTGTTATTACTGATAACTTAAGTCACACGGTTATATTTAGCCGCCATTGAAGCGGCGGGCTGACGGTGTGCGATCTCACCAAGGCTGAGATGATGCCGGTTACGCCCACGCTGTTAATGTACCGTGATATTTTTATGGCAGCCAGGCGTGAAGGATGACAGGTGACACGGAGGAGCAATACCCTGACTCACAGCTCTGGAGAGGAGCTCACAATCCGGCGCCTGCACTGACGGTGCGCTATTTCTAGGCACGCTGTGGTTTTCGTGGCTTTTCTTAGCTTGTGTGGCCTTTGCTCTCCCGTTGAAGGTTAGACGCTGAATACTCATTTGTTACTCATTTGTGGTTTGCACAAAAAGGGAAACTTCCCGCGTCCATCTTTTAGAAAGAACATTTTGTATTCTCTTCTGTCGAAATGATTTTCTCTTCGATGTCTTAAAGTGTTTTTTTTTTTATTTGAAAGTTCAGCTGACAAAGTTCTTTTTTTTTAATTTTATTTTTTTATGTGCCTAAAAAGCACCAAAACCTACAAAGCGCTTTACAATATAGGGAAGACATTACAATCACAATACAATTCAAGACAAGATGGGAAGGAGGGCCCCTGAGGGCTTACAGTCTAAAATGGAGGGGCCAGTGATACATGAGGAGGAAGCTGTGTGGGATGAATTGTTTGAGAGCGTGGTGGTTGAACAGTTAGGTCGAGGTGGGATAGGCTTCCCTGAAGAGATGAGTCTTTAGGGAAAAATGTGAATGAGTCTGGCACCTGCATTCATGATAGACTGAAGGGGGGAGGAGTCTGTGTAGTGGAAGGCAAATGAGGAGGGAGTTGCAATAGTCCAGACGAGATATAACAAGGGAGTGGATGGGTAATCTAGCGGTTTCATTGGTGAGTAGGGGCGTATTTTGGAGATGTTACGTAGGTGAAGGCGGCAGGATTTGGATAGTGATTGGATGTGGGGAAGAAAGGTGAGGTCACAGTCAAGGATGACAATCACTATCTGTTCGGCAGCGCCGCTGTATTTGGATGGCCATGGATGCCGCAGCTGCTAAAAATCCAGCAGGCACAGCTTGCTCTTTGGTGGTGACCCCCAGCCAGTGTGCAGACCCGGGAACTCGGTGTGATAAAGGAAACGGTCTCTCCAGCATCTAACCAAAACTGAATATTTGTTTTGGGTGGAATGTCACTTTAATTTTTTTCCCCCTAATATTTACTCTTAAAGATTTAATAAAACTTTTGTTTTTTTGATATCCCGACTTTGTGCTTTTTATATTTAGTGTCTTTGAAACATCTCAAAATAATCTTCATGTCAGCAAGGACGCAGGATGTCCAGTGTCCGGTACAGCAGGGACATGTATGGACGGGGGCTCCTGATTGGACGGCGCCCTGTAACCTAATGCCGAGCTGCGCTATCATGTAGCTTTCTGCGGAATCTCAAGTGTTAAGTGGCTGAGAAGTTCAGAGATCGGTGACCACAGCGAGGTATATTTGGGCACCTCTATGTATATCCCTGGATTTTCCTGGTCGCTGTGGGATGTGAGGTCAGTCTCTGAAACCATCTGTCTTTCTGTCCCTGGGGGTGACAGACGCAGGAGTAGGGTGTGAGTGGATCTGGATTCATGGAGGGCAGTGCTTTATAATATCAGAAAGCACCTAGGAGCACCGGCTGGCCAGCCAGAGAAGTTCAGACTTTTATCATGTATTTGTAGACAAAAAAATGTAAATATGTTGCAGCTTACCAGTCTGTAGATGTGGTGGCTGCATTTGTTTCCTCTTTCACCTGGTGAGCCTGTCCGTGATACACATCCTGTCTCAGGGTGACAACACACACTTGTACTGTATTTATAGAGGAACAGCATTGCCACCCTTGCACAGGAAGTGTATGTATGTATGTATGTACACACACACGCCCAGTCATCAGTTTAGAGTTGGCCATGGGTATTGGCCTGTGAATTATTGCTCTCTCTGGCGCATGCAACGATACCTGACATGTGTAGCGCAATCGTGGTTTTTGGTGCAACCCACGTTAGTATGGGTCGGGGGAACTTTCTTGGCAGTATTTTTAATTTCATTTGAACTTTTTTTAATGTATTTTTTTACTTTTTATTGCTATGACATGGAGGAAGGCTTACAAGGATCCTATGTGATAGCACATTGAAGGTGACAGGTTCTCTTTTAAGGTGACATTAGGGGTCTGTTAGACCCCTATTGTCACCTTTCCAGTTCACTGCTGAGGCAGCTGAATGTAAACACTGCATACAGCGGCTGGGAGCAATAGGCAGCCTACTATTGGCTATTTTTAAATTGCAATAGCCAATAGCAGGCTGGCTATTGCACACGCCTACTGTCAATCATCGGAGGAGGGAACGGAAGGAAAAAGTTCTCCTTCAGGTCCTCCTCTGCTGATTGGCAGTGGACGGGTGCAATAGCCAGCCTGCTATTACAGTTTAAAATGGCCAATGGCTGGCTGCCTATTGCTCCCAGCCTCTGGATAGGAGACTTGACGCCGGCTTTTTAGAAGTAGAGTGGGCACAGGCGCAGCAGGGAAGGAATGGGGCACAGCAATAGGGGAAATGCAGAGGCACAGCGGTCTCTACTCCCTGCTGGGCGCCAAAGGGGACACAGACCGCAGCATGCAGCAGCTCCCAGCAAGAAGGAGATCGGAGGAGCAGGGCTCAACCAATCGGAATCAAATAATAGATAATGGAGTCATTGACAACTATTCTCATTATCGATTATCATCGATTGAAATTGATTAGTTGTAGCTGCCCTACAAATTAGTATGGAATCGAGGAGCCAGTCTGTCCAATCCAGGAACCAGCAGAAGATTTTTTAGGAGCCAGCTCCATTGACGGCAATTACAGAAAAACTCAAAAGTTAAGCACTTGGGTTAGGCGCCAGTTATCCATTGGTGACCATGTACTGGTTTAGAATCTCTGTCTGGTTTTTATTGCTGTCTGACCTGTAAGGCCACTTTTTACGCCACTGTCAGCTTTTCAGGCAGATCTGATCGGAAGCCCGACCTTGGTCTACGGTCAGCCGAATCTAAACGGGCATGCATGCGTTTACATCTTGTTACCCCTGGCTCTGTCCAGGTCTGAACAAACACAAGGGTAAGAGGTCATCTCGCCGTACAGGTCAGCGCACACTTTGCAAGCTGCGTGCATTTTGTTTAGTTGCTACCGGCCATTACTAAGTCACTCTTGCTCTGCATGGCACTGCTAAAATTAACTGCAGTGGCAGCTTACGGAAGCAAACGAGATTTTCTGCTCAATGTGCAATTTTAAAGAACCGAACTGTCCCCGATCTCTGGGGAGGTGGTCACAATTAAACCCATTACAGCACTCTATAAAGCACAGCCGGGTGATGACAATGCACCGATGTGTCAATAAAGGACTACTTTGACATTTGATGTCATTGCATGTCCCCCCCTCCTCCTCCAGCACACCGCACTGCATTTTACACTGTGATTATTTGCAGGTTTGGTAGCACGTGACGGCTCACGTCAGTGTTATTATTAGGTGAAATGCTGGTATCGATCAGGCGACAGAGGCCTATAACCCCTGGCCTCTGTCGCCTCCAGTGTACTCCTGCTGGGCTCTGTCTACCTCTGACCATTGTGCAGTGTGAGCACAGCTGCCGGGGAGAATGTATTGTGTATGTGACATGCAGGTGACGGCGAGATCCCCTCCGGCCTGTCCTCGTACTCTAATGACACGCTGCTGATCACAGCAAATATTTAGCAAGCTGTGTGTGCTTTGGTAGTTAACTTTTGGCATTATGTTATTGTGTGTTTTAGGCAGCAGACAGTTAGAGAGGACCTGTCATTAAAATAAATCTGTCGAGAGAGAGAGTTCTGTGGCTGCATTATTTAAATATAAAGCTATACTATTTTATTTCTTTTTATTTCTTTTTTCTATTCTACTGCGGTACTTTTTGTTGAGGACAACAGTTGCCAACTAGCAGGCGTTTTATTCTAGAGTCTGTGACACATCCTGAAGTTCCGGTGTGATAGCAATGGGCCGATGTGGGTAGAGGTAAATCCAAATGCATCAAGGATACAATGCGTAGTCTATGTTGGCGTTTATGGTAGATGTCGGGACCTGACTCTGGGTCTAGGTTGCTTCCTTTCGGATCATCATAATCACTCAACAGATGAACAACTTCTAAGGCATAATTCATACCAGGGTGTATTGTGAATGTGCGTCAAACGTGAGCGCTTTGACGCACGTTCACGATATGTGCACAAACGCAGAACGCGCTTGCGTTGCTATTAGTAGGTAATGGCGCCCCAAACATGCCCGAGCAAGCGAGGATTTTCCCAGCGGAAAATGTACTACTTTTCAGCATTTGGCAGGTGTCCCAGGGATCGAATGGGGATGCATGTCAGACATGGGAAGCAAAGTCCTGCAAAGGTGTGAACGTGCGTTCTGACGTCCTGCTGTGAATGGAAGTGTGTGGTAAGGAGCGCCCGCTACAAACTTCCATCTCGCTTGCAATTTGTTAAAAATCTGATTTTTGTTAAGATGAACAGACGGAGTCCATGCATTTTGAGGGTAAGGACCCCCCGTCTCCCCCCTTCCCTTTTTAAGGGCTTGAAAAAACGCTCTGCAATCTGGATGAAATTAAATCCAGATTCAGGAGATTGCCGTGCAGGAGAGCGTGCTCACTGACCTGGCTATTGGTGCTTTCCTAAAGGCTATGTACATGGGCAGTTGGTCACCTGCATCGTTTTCCCGAATGTGAAGGCAGCTCAATATAACTCAGAAGCAAGCTAATTAAACCAATGAGCCCCTCAGAGGTGAGTCATAGGCAAGTCAGAGCAATTCAAATAGGAGTCAAAGCCAAAGCATATGGTGTTCAGCTTTTCAGAGTCTGAATCCCAATTACACCAGACCGGCACTGGTCATCAAGTACTGTAGCGTGTTCTTAAAGGCCAAGTTCATGTTTCTGACCATATTTAGGTTAGATTGCATACCCCCTCCCATTTCCACCCACACCCCCCACTTACCTGGTTTTGTTCTCCCCACTGCTGCTGCAGTTGTTTGAAATCGGACTGGCTGAATGTGACTCTATCCAGACCGCCACCTCACCCATTCACTGATCCTTTAACAGAGTTCCTTTGTCACTGCGGCAAAGAGATTTGTAGTTTCAATGGAACATGAGTGCAGTGATGTCACCACACCCATAGTCCATTGGCACGTCCTCCTGTCCTTGCTATGGCATGTCCGTGCCTTGATACAGACAGTGACAGGAGGGAGAATCTGTAGGCACCAGAGCATTGCACCCGCCATCCACTCATCCACTGTTTGCATTGTTGCCATAAAGCATTGAAGCTGCAATGTAAAAAAAAAAGAGAATTCTTCCAGTTCTAGTCCATTGACACTTCGTCCTGTCCTTGTTATGTTTAGTAATGACAATCTATACAACACATACTTCTAGATAATTGCTGACTATTCTTTGCAAACCCTGTTTCTCTTTTCTTTCCCAGTCTTCTCACAGTGGCCATGATTACTAAGGGCAGATTAATATATCTCCCTTTACTTCCTGGAACTCTGGCACATGTGACTAGGACATGTGACCCATGCACATCTCAGGGGAGGAAAATGCATTTCCCTGAGATCTCGTGAGATTACAGATGACATTTCCCAGCAATGCTCTGCTGATGTCACCTTCCCAGGATGCAACACTTCGGCACATTATATCACTAATGCCCAATAGGACCAGGAAGTAGAAAAACAATAATTGTATTTAAGGCCTCATTCACACTGGGCGTACACGCTTGTAAACAGCTGGAACAGGTGCTGCGTGTGATTGCGCGCAGCAGCCTGTTCTTCCCTATGGGAGGACGCGGTTGTACGCTGTCATCCTTGCAGGTATGGGTGTGCGCACTTGGACACAGACAGGATGGATCCTGTTTGCCACACAGTGGGGGACACCTGTACACGCACAGATGACAGCATACAGCCACGTCTTCCTCTCTGCGTCCAAGTGCGACACCCCCCCACCCCCCGCACGGATTTGCAGTTCGGGTGTCAAACGGACAGCCGAAGTGCAGCCGTGTCCTCTCATAGGGAAGAACGGGCTGTTGCATGCCATCACACACAGTACCTGTCCCTCCTGGAATCGGTTGTTCATGGATGTGCATGCCCATTGCGAATGATTTGACATGGGCATGCTGAGCTCCATGTTGATGTGATTTTTAGTGAAGGGGGTAAAGGTCCACTTTAATGTAGCGCTGGACTTTGCAGGAAGTGTCCGGAACTACTATAAGAACAGGAAATTCTTCAGTGACCTTTCCCCAGCTTCAGGCCGGTAATTCTCCTTTTTAATTTGCGGAACATTTTCGCAGTGGATCGGCTTAAGCGCTTTATCATCCGGCCAGATGTTGGTGAAATGGTGTGCCGTCGCTGGAATCCACCTGCAGACGCAAAACATCCGGTTCTTGGTATTATAGAGGATTACCAGGCGGTCGGATGCAGAGGAAAACGGAGAACAAAGATGAGTGGCTGTGCCAAAGTAACCCGGCCTAATCTCCTGTTCTCCTTCTCAGGTCTAATCTCGCCGCCATCCAGCCTGGGAAACTGCGCGACTTGTCCAGCGCTGACAGTACGACTTCTGCTCTCTCACTGCATTCTTTGTATCTGAAATGGAGGCTGGCGGATGATTTTCAGAGTAATTACATCCGTTTCAAGGAAAAAGAAAAAACTCTATTGAAATTGGTGCACGTGCGCCGTTTGATCTGCCGAGATGTATTTTTTGTTAATGTATTCAGCATCTCTTGTGTTTTAAAGCTGAGCTACTCCAGGCACAACATTTCCATCTATATATGTTCCTCAATAGCCGCAAAGTATCAGTTTTGTGTCCACCACATGCATTGCAAACCCAAATATTGCTTTGTAAAAGTGGTAGTGACCTCACTGTGCTGTACATAGCCTGTGCGGAAAGCAGAGCTGCGGGAGGGACCCAGCAGGCTCCACCCACTACTGGAGGGGGCGGATACAAGACCAGTCACCCCGAGCGGGCAGATAAAAAGCCTTAAAGCCAAAGAATGGAAAAACTGTCCTTGCAGTGGTGCTACTCCCACAATGCAAGGGTTAACTATTCATTAAAGAGGAACTCCGGGTAAAACTTTAACCCTTGCAGTGGGGCTGCCCCCGAACTGCAAGGGTTAACTGCTCACGACATCTAGGCGCTAAAATAAAGTTATACTCGCCTGTACCTTGGAGCCAGCTGGCTGTGACGGTGCTCCCTCCAGCCTGCCTCCTACACTGCAGCGATGGTATGTATTGGACGTGATGACTCGAGGATGCTTAAGGTGGCCATACACTTTACAATCATCGCAAGACCTTAGTCTTGCGATGGTTGTAAAGTAATTTAAAAAACGTACGATCTGCCCATCTTGGACAGACAGATCGTACTTGCGATCATCGCAAGCCCGCCCCCCGATGACTGCAATGCTGAACGGGCAGTGTGCGCGTACGCACACTGGCCCGTTCGGCATTTGTCTCCCGAGCATCATTCAAACAAGCCGAAAATCGTACGATTCTTGGCTGGTTTTCTAGCATGCTCCTTAGACAAAAGACGTGCGATCGTACAGTAGAAACGGTCGCACGTCTTCATTCACACTGCTCGATTCTCGGACGATCGTGGGATTTCCCGCCATTCTCGTACGAGAATCGTGCAGTGTATGGGCACCTTTTAGACCGCTGTAGCAGAGGGAGCGAGGATGGAAGGGCCAGCTCATTAAAATATATAGCAGGTCAGACGGGTCCTACGTGTGTTTCCCCGCAGTATTTAGCTGTGTGGCTGGTGGTCT
>NW_017306431.1:1651785-1681145 GCF_000935625.1 Nanorana parkeri
TTTTTTAAATGGCCTGTTTATCATCCAGAGAAGGTCAAAGTCTGAGCGGGCAGCTGGTTCCTGTTTGGGGTTATTTTTCACTCATTGTATGTGTATAACCTGCGAGTCTCGACAATCCTTCCCCCTCCCCTCGTCACATGTTGTTAGATCCACCTTTGCTCTGTGATGTAATAGCGCGCCTTGTTGGGATGCACTTCCCTTCAGAGAGCGATTAGTATTCCGTCTGTTTCTTCTATTCAATGTCTTTTTATGGACTTGAGCAATTTACACCGAGCATAGGATGGAAATAATGTATCAGTAGATGTTCCCTTCATGGTGAGCCAATCAGCTGGACGTGGAATGTAAATCTTGACTTTTCCTATAAAACTTGAGCCGGACCTCTTCTCTTCTGATTCCAGGGTCCTCCTATTGGTGGTCCTCAACCTGTGTAACCTCAGGACCCACATTTTATCATTAAAGGAGAGCTATGGGGTTAAGGTTTTTCCCCATATTTCTCCTTAGGGTAACGGGAGGACACAAACTAGCGTCCTCCCGTCACCCTAGGCTCAGTATACCGCGAGCTGTAGCAGCTCGCGGTATACGAGGCGCTGAAGCGGATCCCGACAATTGTGCCGGGATCCGCCCAGCTGCGGGAGTGACAGCTGGCTCTGCCTATCTAGAGGCAGAGCCAGCTGTACCCGCCCCCTCCCCGTCTGTTCCGCCAGTCAGCGCTGGCGGATCGGAGCGGGGAGGGGGGAATCCATCCCCTCCCCTGTCACGGCAGAGAGCTGTGACAGGATCGAGAGGTGAGCGAACGCCGGTATGTGTTCGCTCACCTCCCGATCTGCTGAGCCGACCTGTGACAGTCTCATTGTCACAGGTCTGCTAGAACTATGAGGTGAGTGAAAAGCAATCACCTCATAGTTCTTTAAGTCGTGACCCAGGTCGCACCACACTGTAACGCACGGTATTGTGGCGCTGTGCGTCCCGGTGCGGGTCATCGTACTGTGAGTGGGAGGTGCATTTGGGGTGCCATTCAAATGAATATCATAACGAACCTGCCACACCAGAATGGGCAGTAGGTGCGATTGTGTGGTAATCGCATGGGACTGGTTGAAAACAGGCAAAATACACATTTCCATGCAAGTCAATGGTGACTGTTCACACCTGTCGCGTGAAAAGATGCAGGAGCTATTTTCAGGCGGATGCCGCGCGGTTTTGGTCCCATAGACCTCTCTATGAAAGGAGAAATGTGTTTTTAAAAGCAAAAACAAATCGTGCGATGTTTTTATGTTAGACTGTTCATGGTCACACTGAGGGCTAGCTCACACCACAAACAGTGCGTTAGGGCACGATTTGGTGCCGGAACGCGCTGGATCGCATCCCTGCGTTCAGGGACGGGGGGGCCTTAGGGGCAGCAGAGAGTAAATCCGGCCCTGTCCCCATAGACACGCTGAAAATCTGTGACCCGTCTCTGCCTCTTGCAGCCTTTCATACCACCAGCAATGTCATCCATTTTCTATGGGCTCTTTATAGAACCAATATTGACTTTGGTCAGCTGACACATTGACCAATACTGGATTGTGGCCTATGCCTGATACGTAGGAATTGATTGATTACTATTGGTGATTGCAGTGTGCCTGTGCAGTCTGAGGTCAGTATGTGGTCCGGAACTAATAAGGTTGTCTATGCTTTCCCCGACACTAATCCCGATTTCACGTATCTTCCCCGTTGTGGATAAATAGACCATTCATCTACAGAGAAGGAGCCGCTCCGCCTTCCAGAGGGATTTGTATGTGTATATCCAGTCCTGAGATTTACACAGTAGAGCCTGGTGGGCCACCTGATCCTTTTTCTATTGCAGTCAAGTAATACAGCACGGCCCCCAGGCTGTGATTGTTGAAGGAACGTCGGGCTGAAGTGCTTATCCCTCTGCTAGCTTCTCCTGCCAGCGTGCTGCTTATGCATTGCATTTTTCATGCATCAGAACCTGACTACAGCCCCCCCCCCCCCCTTAGTCTGAGTGATATAAAAGTCTGCAAACGGGTCACATTCAGATACTTGCATCCTAATGACTTTTGTATTGTGTTTTATAACCAATCTATGACTTCATTCTTTGCCTGAAGGGACATTTTCCTGCAGATTTCTTTCCATGATCGTCTTCCTGTGTGTACATTGCGCACCCTGAGGGGGAGGCGAGGTGACACCATTATACCCACCTTGTTCCGTCTTGTATATCTTTGTGTTTCCTCCGGTGCTGGTTGCGCATTCAGAGATTACCCGATGTCTATAATTATCATGGTTCCCTCTGTACGATGATGCCGTCCCTTTAATTGCCTCTCATTGTACAGTTTGACCTTATTGATTTAACCCCGTACTGCTTAGTCAAGCACAAGTTGTTGTTTTCCTGCAGGTGGATGCGATACTTGCGTGATGCGTTCTCTATATTCCCTGCGTTTATGGGGAGACGACCATTGCAAACAAGACTTCGGGAAGAGATGTCTATTAACCACTTGCTGTCTGGAACAATTTCTTATTATTTGCACACTAATGATAAAATTTGAATTGTTGGCTGGAAAACAGCTTCAGACCCCAAACAAGGATCTATGTTCTGGAAGCAGAGGCCCCGTAGAATAATAAGATGCCAGTTGCAGTTTCTTATGTCGTACGGTACTTGTGCAAATGTTTATCAAGCCCGTATTTTTAGGATAAAATGCACAAAAATTACATTTAGGGCACAGAAACGGAATATAATACCCAATTAAATAGATGTCAAACGCAGGTCACTACATTGCATGGTTTGTGTGTCCTCCATTGCACTCTACTGTACACTACGTTGGGGTCTCCTTCACAATGAATGGCAATGCACCGCGCATAGAGCCGGTGGGTTGGCATGCCTTGCGGGAAGTGTGAATGGGCCCCAATAGTTTTGGGTGGAGGTCTGGGTTTGGGCCGACCTGCTCACCATAGCAGAAGAAAAACATTACATCCAGATAGATGTCCAGCATATCGGCAGCAGCTGCAGAAAAGGACGATGACGCCCAGCACAGGCCGTAGGAGGGACGGCATGAATAATCTGTTAGATGCCATTCCAGCGCCTGGCCGTCCACTGCGAGGAAGAGTCAAGTGGATGAATCATTGTCCCCTCCGGCCAGCAATGATTAGGTGGCCTTGGGGGTGTTTGTTCTCCTAATGGGCTTGTGGTGACAGAAGGATTGTGTCCCCTGGGGCTAGAACATGGCAGGCCGCTCTCTCACTGTACACGGTGTCGCTTCTCAGGGAGCTCTATACAATGCAGCTGTCGCTCTGCTAAAGAGGACCTGCCTAAATACACTGCTGTCCGCTCCACTGCAATCCTATTATTTTTACAAACTCCAAACTACACTTCTTTTTACACACAGTGAAGCTCCATTCACATATAGTGTTTGCATTTCTCGCGCAGTTTTCCGTGCGGAAGATCGGCAACACAACCGCTAAAATCTTTCACCCACATGGATTCCGCTCGTTTGCGACCATTGGGCTCCATTCATCACAGACGCGGAGCTGCTGTAAACGGAAAAATCAATGCACTTTTATGTGCATTGTTCAAACTTTTGCGGCGGCCGTGCAGTATGCAAAATAGTACAAGCGCAATTTTGACAGATTCTGCACGTTCGCAGCTATATAAAAGCCGCAAACTAGCGGAATCCGTGCGGGCGAAAGGTTTTAGAGTTTGGGTTGCCGCACGCTCTTCCGCACGAAACAAACGCTATATGTGAATTGAGACTTGTTTAGCCTCGAACGTGCGGAATCCGTCCCAATTTAAGGCCTCGTTCACACCATCATCAGTGCATTCCGGCCCAATTGTGGTCGGAACCTACTGGTTCACATTGCGGCCGACACAGTTTGTCTTGGGGTGGGAGGAGGCGTGGCAGTGCACTGAAGTGAATTGCACCGCAGCCATGCGATCGGCCACATCCGGAACGCAAGGCACATCCATGCCTGCGGTCCAGTCCGGTCAGACAAAATGCTGCAAGCACTATTTTTTTCTGACCAGACCACAGGCATTGAATAGAAAAAGAGATTGAAGACTTTGTGTACTCAATCACTTTTTCTAGTTTAAAAGGGAAATATCAGGGGTCTGTTTTAGATCCCTAATATTTCCCCAAAGCCCCTAAAGTAAAAAAATAAAAAATATTTAAATCAAAATAAATATTTAAAAAAATTAAAACATTTATAAAAAAATAAAAAATATATTTTTTTAAAATGTGAAAGTTAAAATTAAAAAAAACATTTTCGGTTTTGGCTTCGGAGATATATATATATTTATTTTTGATTTTGAAATTTTTATTTTGGTGCACCTCTAATTCGTTGCTCTGATAATTATTTGCTACCTACAATGCCTGTCCAAAAAGTCCATCTTGGATTTAGCTAAGCGAATGGGTCAGAGCCTTCTATTGGATAATAGGTCTAGGTTCAGCAATGTTCTGTGCCCAAAAAATGAGGTCATCTGCCTACCTGAATATACTGAATGACCAGGTTTTTCCATCAATGGAGTTTTAATTCCCTGATGGCACATTGGGCATAATTCAAGATGACAATGTCAGGATTTATCGGGCTCAGATTATGAAAGAGTGGGTCAGGGAGCATGAGACATCATTGTCACACATGGATTGGACACCACAGAGTCCACACCTCAACCCCATTGAGAATCTTTGGGATGTGCTGGAGAAGACTTTACACAGAGGTCCGACTCTCCATCATCACTACAAGATCTTGGTGAGAAATGAATGCAGCTCTGGAGGGACAAAGCAACGAAAAAACCAATACCGGCGCCTCCGGCTGCAAAACGGGTCAGCTGTAACGATTAATGGAACACAACAGAGGCAGCTCCCACCGGTCAAAAAGACCATCGATCTGGGAAACAAAGGACAAAACAGAGCGCCTCCATAGTGTAAAAACGTAATTTATTAGTACGACACACAACTGGAATTGTACTTACAAAAAAGTCGGTGGTTAAAAGCATGTAAAAGTCGATGAAACGCGTAGACCTTTTGAACTCACAGGGGCAGAGGACTCTGATGTGATACATCCCTTCAGACTCCCGTTGTTAGAGATTTCAAGTTCCATCGACTTTTACATGCTTTTAACCACCGACTTTTTTGTAAGTACAATTCCAGTTGTGTGTCATACTAATAAATTACATTTTTACACTATGGAGGCGCTCTGTTTTGTCCTTTGTTTCCCAACTCTGGAGGGACATAAATGTTGTGACATTGCATCGGTTATGGAAATGATGCCATGGCAAATGCGTGCCGCAATCAGAGCTAAAGGCGATCCATCGGAATATCAGAGTGTGTGACTTTTGTTCCGGCCAGGCAGTGTATATTGTATTTTATATACAGCATATATTTTATGTACATTCCTGCCCTGCGTGCCGCTCTTCTTCCTGCACCCCTTGGGGCACCTCACAAGTACAAGTTTGTTGTCTGGCTTCTCCTGGAGCTGTCAGAAGGGATGTTTGATGGGGCATCCTGTCCACACACGTAGATGCTACATTCCACCATCCGGGGCTGTGTGTGCTTACGGCTTGCTGCTTTCAAGGTAAAAGAGAAATTGGGGATTTCAGGAGACAAACGTAATTGTGTCACCCGATTAAACATCTGCAGTAACAAGGCTGTCGCTGATCTCCTGCATCCAGTGCTTGCTCACCGTTCTAAAGATAAGTGTGCTGCCCACGTGTTCCCAGCATAGCTATTTAAGGATCGGCTCACCCAGAACTGATATTCCAGTTTTTAGATAGCGCCCGGCTTCTTGAATTGCTCACAGGCTTGTATTAGTATAAGCCATGGGACTCTGATCCCGAGATCTCTGCACCTTTAAAGCTGAACTCTGGGCACAAAAGCTTTCATTTTTAAATGTATTCCGCAATAGCTGCAGAGGATATAAGTCAACTGTGTGTGCACCACATGCCTTTGGAAACCCATTTATTACCTTGCAAAAGTAGCAGTGACATCACAATGCTGCATATAGCCTAGATAGGAGAGTTGTGGAAGGGACGCAGCAGGCCCCACCCACTACAGACCACCTGCAGAAAGCTCCAGGAAGGGGTGGAGACAAGACCAGTCACCCTGTACAAAGAGAGAGAGCCTCTGTGAAGGAGCTTCCTGTAATAAAGTAACTGCTACTTTCTCTTATTGTGCAGGGTGACTGGTCCTGTCTCTGCCCCCTCCTGTAATAAAGGACGGTCACTGCTGCTCTCTCTCCTTGTGCAGGGTGACTGGTCTGGTCTCCCCCCTCCTGTAATAAAGACCGCTCACTGCTGCTCTCTCTCCTTGTGCAGGGTGACTGGTGTGGTCTCCGCCCCTCCTGTAATAAAGAACGGTGACTGCTGCTCTCTCCCCTTGTGCAGGGTGACTGGTCTGGTCTCCGCCCCCTCCTGTAATAAAGAACAGTAACTGCTGCTCTCTCCTTGTGCAGGGTGACTGGTCTTGTCTCCACCCCCTGGTTAATTATGTTGTGACAAATTAAAGAATGGTGTGTATTTCGATTTTCTTCATTTAGCCCATTCGGAGTTAGAGTATTAAGTTTATAAGGTAAACCTTCCAATGCCTCAGACTGGTGCGGCAAACGCCTTTCCTTTATAAATAATGGAAGTGTGCCATTCTGCCATGGTGGCACAGTCACTGGCCACACGGTGGCATCATGTTGTATGTTTATAATTCATCCTTCAAGAGGATAAGAATGTTCGGATTGCAGGCATGTGACGCGTAGTCATTCTTGTAGCACTTGGCCCACAGTCCTGTAACCTTTAGAGGTGCCACATTCTGGGACTTCAAAGTAAGTGGCCCCTTCAAAGCCTAAGAATTATTATATAGGATCTAAGAATTAAAGTGTATCAAAATCCAAGAAGAAAAATGTTATATATTGCAGATCACCAGTCACTAGATGTGGTGTCTGCATTAGGCTCCATTCACACATGAGCGGTTTTCTGCGAGTACGAAACTGCACGTCCTGCAAAATAGTCCAATAACGATTCTATGGGCAGATTCCATGCGTTCCGGTTATAGTAATAGCCACAAACACGCGGAATCAGCACGTTTTGTTAGCATTTGCGCAATTTCGTTCCATAGAGAAATGCTACCGCTATGTGTGGATGGAACCCCAAGTTCTCATGTTTTAGGTTTTTAGTTTTTCCCTTTTTTTTTCTCCTGCTGACCATGCCGGTTGCACACTTCCTGTCTTAAGGTGGCCATACACCTTACGATTATCGTACGAAACTTTTCATCCGATGATCGAACCGTTGTACGATGGTCGTATGGCGGCCCCATCTCGAATTGCGCATGAGCAGTGTTAATCGTACGACTTTTGACCGACGGAAACGCCACCAACCTTGCGAAAATCGTACAATCGACCGAAGTTTTCTAACATGCAGGAAAGACAAAAGTCGTACGATTGTACAGTACTGGCGGTTGCACACTACCCATACACCCTAGTTCTCTTGTTTTAGGTTTTTAGTTTTTTCCCTTTTTTTTTTTTTTTCTTTCTTTTTTTTCCGCCTGGTGACCATGCCGGTTACACACTTCTGTCTTAAGGTGGCCATACACCTTACGGTTATCGTACAAAACTTTTCGTCCGATGATCGAACCGTCTGAAGTTTTCTAACATGCAGGAAAGACAAAAGTCGTACGATTGTACTGTACTGGCGGTTGCACACTACCCATACACCTTCGATTGTCGTACGAATAGTCGAGCGCATACGATTATCGTACGATCGTAAGGTGTATGGGCAGCTTTAGGGCTTGTTCACACAGACAACCGCATAGCTGCTGGTGTGCGCGTGCCCGGACAGTAACAATGTGTTTGAACCGCATCGCAATGGTGTTCTATCTCTCTATCTGTTTTCGGGCCAGGCTCATGACCCGCTTTACTTGTTTTTTTATTTTATTTATCATAATAATCATATAATATACTTATAATTTACGCAGCACTTTACATAGTGCACATTCACATCAGTCCCTACCCTCAAGGAGCTTACATTCTAAGGTCCCTATCTCACATACATACATAGGAGGGACAATTTAGACAGGAGCCAATTTACCTTGCAGCATGTCTTTGGATTGTGGGAGGAAACGCACACAAGCACAGGGAGGACATGCAAGCTCCTGGCAGATAGTCCTGGCCGGGATTTTCTTTGCCTTTCTTTGGTTGCAGCTGGTCCTATTGATATGCGTTTCCATTGCCATTTAAAGAAGGTTACACACGGCCTTTTGCTGCATTTTGCATTTAAATACATGTGTTTCGGCAGCATATTGTTAAGACAGAAAAGGCAATAACCCCCCTCTACACATATTCTTAGACTCAATTTAAGTAGGGTACACATAGAATTTTGGCCGGTTCCTCTGGACCTGGCCAAAATTCGTACAGTGGGTGCCGCTGTCGGTTCCCTTCCCTCTTGCATCTCTCGATCAGCTGATCAAACAAGCAGGTTGAAAATGTCTTGGCCGAACAGAGCCAAGAACAACTGCTAGCTCTGTCCGGGGACCCTGCCGGTGGCCACTGTCGGAATACAATGCAAACAGCACGGGATTTCTCCCTCACTCATAAGCATGGATAAAGGAATCTGTCCTTTTTTTTTTTCTTCCAGCCCGCTGGTTGAACGAAAAAAATAGCCTCATGTATCCCCGAATTTAGTCTCTCTGGGCCTACCCAACCACTGCAACGGTTAACCACTAATTTTTGCCTAGTGGGGTTCTATAATGCAGTTTTACTTACCTGATCCCTGATGGCCGGTGCTCACCTCTCTCCCATTCTGCTCGTGGACTGTTCCTCTGTGTCCTCGCGTGTAAAGCCCGCGGACATTGGCATGCAGTGTGCAAGAGCTTGAGTAGCTGAGCGTGGCAAGATGATGCACCATCTTCAGCCAATCGGCTCAAGCGTATCAACTCGATAGCATTCGAGTCCTGACGCATGGGTTTACACGTGTGATCTGATTGGCTGAAGATGACATTTTAATCTCGGCACGCTCAGCTACATGAGCTGACGCGCCGGAGAGAAAATTGCAAGAGACACTGCACGCGAAGGTCCGCACGCCGAAGCTTCTCTTTCCTACACGCTGCTTCCCGTGCACTGTGTCATGGGCTTAATGCAGGGCTATGGAACATGCATTGTACATGATGATGCCAGGGGGCCTCCGAATGCCCGAGCACAGAGGTTGCGGGTGCCTATCTTGGAAAGGGGGGGAGAGGAAGAGGTTGCGGGTGCCTATCTTGGAAAGGGGGGGAGAGGAAGAGGTTGCGGGTGCCTATCTTGGAGCTGGCATGGATTATGTAAAAACCAAAAGTGCTTTACAGCGGTCCCCTAGACATAAACAAGCCTTTAACCCTTGCAGCGCAAAGGTAGCCCCACTGCAAGGGTAGGTTGTGTTGGGTTGTTTTGTTTTTTTTTCCAGTTTTTTTTTATTTTTTATTGGCAAGTCATGTTCCTGTATACAGCATGGCAGAGGTGACTTGTAGATCTCTGGCAGAGTTTTTTGCTCAGCCTTGGCCCCAGCAGAGTGTATGTCATTCTTCACTGCCTTGGGAGGTGGTTAATTGCCTGGGGGGAGGGGGCTGTTCTGTCTTCAGGTGTGGGAGGGGCAGGATTTGTTCCTTTTGAAGCTGAGAACAAGCAGAAGGATACAATTACTTACCCCCTTCTGCTTCTAGACAAAAGTAAGTTTTCCTGACTGTGCTGCACTCGGCTTATACAACTTTTCCGAAGAAGGACGGTCCTGCACCCTGGCTGCTCCTCATGAGGTGAGTGGACAGCAGAGCTGACACTCGGGGACTGGACATCATGGGCTGGCATCTGCATACAATCCCCCTCTCTCTTATACACCGGGCAGCATAGGGTTAGGACTTCTATAGCAGCTGATTATTGCTTGTTCCAATGCCAGGAATGCAAAGCATCATTTGGGGTGGCTGGAGGGCTCGCTGATGTCATGATGGCCACAAAGTAAACCCGGCTTTATCCACCCATTGCGGATTTCTTAATCTTTTCTCTGCTCTTTATTCTTTTGCCTCTTTGTATCTGTTTCTTACTGTATCAGGTTTTATATCTGTTGTATGTAGTACAGGGGTGCAAAATTAATATGGAATTCAGGAGCCAGCAGGATTTTTTTTGGGAGCAAACTCCATTCACACCAACTAGAGCAAACCTCAAAAGTTAGGCACCAGCTGTCATTTTTTTCTCAGGGCTGGTGCAGACTTGGGCGATCCTGGCACCGTGCACCGCCTCATTGATTTCATTGGGGGTTACATCCGCACAGCAATCTCTGAGAAACCCCTATACCCTTTTCCCGCGACACGCACTGCACTTTGTTTCCGACTGCAATTGCCAGGCGGAATCCGGAATCCGCACAATCTGCCTGGCGCGACTGGTGTGCCATTAGAAAATATTGGCACCATTAGCAGTGGTGTGCGACTCTGCGACCGTTCCGCACGGTCACGAATCGCCCAGGTATGAACCGTCCCTAAGGAGCATTGGCGACCTGGCTCCTGGGATTTGTACCACATCCTGCACTGATGTAGTATATTTATTATATAGCGTCGACAATTTACACAGGGCTTTACGTACTGCACCTTCACATCAGTCCCTGTCCTGGGGAGCTTACAATCTAAGGTCCCTATCTCACATACATACAAGAGGCTAATTTAGACAGGAGACCATTAGGTCTCGTTCACACCTAGGCGTATTGCATATGCGCGACCGTCGCGTGTTTTTTAACTGCGATTCGCGAAGGCTACTTGGCTGTATCCCAATGGAAACACACAACAAAACGGCCCAAAGTAGTACCTGTACCTTTTCAGGCGTGGGCCGTTTTGTAGCGCGTTAGGGACGGGCGGAAATACGCCAAGGTGGGAACGAGATCATTTAATACAATGGGATTTATATTTTTGAGCGTTTTGTAGAGCGTTCGGCGGGCGTAGAACGCGCTACAAAACGTTCAGGTGTGAACGCGGGCTTAACCTTCCAGCGTGTCTTAGGCGTTTATTTTTATTTGTTGATATATCCTGTGTGTTATATGTGCCGTGTGCCTCTGGCTCTTGAGGAACTACTGCGTGCCAGGAAATTGTTGTCCTTGTACAAGTGGAGCCAAAACTTTTTATAGCTGTTCTACTGAAGAAAGTCACCTCTGTGTTCTGGTAAACGTGCTGAGAATTCCAAAGTTTTACAGGTGTCCCCGGAAGAGGAATAAAAGGGAAATCTTCCAACGATGGGGGTCATCTGCTTCGTTGAGGGCTGTCTAAAAGGGGATTTCCCTTCGCTTTGGAAAGATTCCCTCTTACTCCTATTATGAGATTTATATTGAGCTGCCTATAGATGGGGTGGGGTTCGGGTGAGTCGCACATTGTAATTGTTTATTACACGGCTGTAAATGTAGAGGAGATTCAGTGCATCCTATTGAGTGATCAAGTGGCAAAACAGATTCTGAGGGGGGGGTGGGGGGGGGTAAAATATCTCTCGGAGAGGTAAGGGGATTGGATGTGAGAGATCATGGATAGAGATCAGTAAATCATATGCCCTCGAGGGGCTCACATTCTAAGGTCCCTATATCTCACATGCTAGGGCCAGTTACCTACCAGTATATCTTTGGAGTGTAGGGGGGAAACTCACGCACCCACAGGAAGAAACCCCATGCTGATAATGTCCGGGGTGAGATTGGAACCGAGGACCCCGTTTGCTCCACGGCAGGAAACACCTAAGCCCCTGTGCTGCCATGAAGGGGCCTTTAGCACTCCCCTGAACTGTTAGCATTCTTTCATACAGAAGATCATTTTGTATTGGGTGTCTAGTCGTTTTGATTAGTTTTAGTCCTCATTCACACGAGAAACGGGCAGACCGTACAGATCCGTGCTGCGTACACGGCCGTATCGGGCAGCTCCTGGCAAGGACAGGTGCTGAGTGTGATTTATACGCAGCAACCTGCTCTTCTCTATGGGACTAGGTGGTCGGTACGTCGGTGCCGGTGTCCATACTCGTACGCTGATGGGATGGATCCTGTCTGCGTCCGAGCAGGGACACCCGCAACCGTACGGACGTGCAGGTCGGGTGAGCGTACTGTAGCGTATGGCCGCGTACTCCCATAGAGATGAACAGGTTGCTGCATACAAATCACACGCAGCACCTGTCCTTCCCGGGAGCGACCGATACGGCTGTGGCGCGGATCTGTACGGGCCGCCCGTTTCTCGTGTAAATGAGGGCTAAAACTGACAAAACATTGTTTTACTGTGAGGGAAAAACGTGAGTTCTATAAACCGCCTTTTCTCTGGACATTTAAGTATGAGAGATCTCTAATAGGAATTATCATTTCTACAGGTAAACTTTTTAAAGTCACTTTTTTATTGAAAACGCCTTCTTGTATCTGTGAATAGTTTTAGGCTTTTCATACCAGTTCAGAGGACATTTTTGTTTTAAGTAATGAAATAGTAACATGATTTGATTACTTAAAATGACCTTTAAACCGACCATACACACCTTACATTTTATTTCCTTCCTTTTTTTTTTTTTTTTTTTACTCAATTTCTCCCATAAATGGAGGCATCTCCCCTGCCGGTTATTGTATGCTCATAGCGGTTACATGCAGCGGTCAGAAATCCGAACAGTGACCTCAGTTGATGGGCTACAGCCAGTGTTCAACCGATAATTTTCCACCCAGCTCTGGTGCCGGCCACCCATGGATTGAATTTTGGGCAGAATTGGATCCGTGTATCGCAGGGCAAATCCCAGAAGCCGGTAGCCGATGTTTCTTTACAATTACAGCTGGCGCCTAAGCTATGGCTGGCACTAAATGCCCACACTATGTTACATAGGGACATCCCAGAACTAGGTCAGTCAGGCCTGTCAAAATTAAAGTAAGGTGCATACAACGCAAACACGCGTCAGATGCACCTACATGCAAAAACAAAAATTGCGCCACGCGTGTTGCATATCGTCGCGAGCGTCTGAGTGAGAGAAATTTTAGTTGTCGTTTTTTGCGGCTTCACGGACGCACGCAATTTTGAGGCTTGACATGTTTGGTATCTATTTACCTGGCGTGACCCCCGTCTTTTATATTTTACCAAATAATTGGACATTCTATTCGGTTTCATTTCATTTTAGTGTATTTTATCCTAAAAATACTGGTTTGATAAACATTTGCGCAAATACCGCGCGGCATACAAAAGTCCAACTAGCATCTTTTTATTCTACGGGGCCTCTGCTTTCAGAGAATATATAATTGTTTGGGGGTCTGAAGCAGTTTTCAACCAAAAATTCTGATTTTATCATGTGTGTGCAAATGTAAGACATTGCTCCGGGCAGCAAGTGGTTAAAAATGACGGGTGGCATCTTACGTTTGAGGTTTTCTCTAGTTGTTGTCAATGGAGATGACTCCTAAAACATATGCTGCTGCCCCTGGATTGGACAGACTGGCTATTTTTCAGGAGGAATTTAAGACAAAGGGTATGTTTTTCAGACAAAACTAACATTTCTAGGGGTTCTTATAACAGAGCAAATGTTTTGAACTCTAGGTCCATATTACATTTTATTCAGTATCATGCATTTAGGATCAGCAGGCTTGGCTTGCTTCTGCAGCCTCTTGTCACATGTCCCTACTGTGCAACCTTCTTCTCATGCTCCACTGTGTGTGAATGAAGCTGCAGTGTGATTAAAAGTAGGGATGCACCGATACGGATTTTTCGGTATCGGGTACAAATACCGATTTAAAAAAAAAACAAAAAAAAAAACAATGTATTTAATTTTTTCCCCGGTACTCACCGATGCCGAGTGCCGGTGCCATGCACCCTGATTATTAGGAAGTCAGGAGGCGGATCATGACCTGTCGCCTGACTTCCTAATTGCCTATGAAGTCGGTTTTTTTAGCGTCATGACTCTCCTCCTGGCTTCCTGATTGGCTAGGAAGCGGGCTTCACTTGTTGCTGGGTAGCATGGCTTCCTGACCAATCAGGAAGCCGGGACGCGAGTCATGACGTGCCTCCTTGCTTTCTGATTGGCTGCCTACCAACAAGTAAACAAAAGGGAACAGAGCGCCACCTCCGTGCGTAAAATCGTTTATTAGGATAAATAAAACAAGGGATAAATGTACTCGCAAGCAAACGTTTTCATCGAGCTTTAACAACAAACAAGAGGCCACACTGTCTGTTAACCCAACATGATATCACCCCAACTATGTAAAACGGTAGCCTCCGGTCACATCACCGTCCACCGGCTCCAGTCAGCCAAGATTGACGTGTTTCAGGGGCAAGCCCCCTTCATGCCTACCAACAAGTGAAGCTGGCTTCCTAGCCAATCTAGAAGCCATGCGGCACGTCATGACCCGATTCCCGGCTTCCTGATTGGCTAGGAAGTCAGCTTCACTTGTTCCTAGGCAGCCAATCAGGAAGCCAGGAGGCAGGTCATAACAAGTGAAATCGGTTTCCTAACCAATCAGGTAGGCAGGAGATCTTCTTTTGGTCGGAATTTCCGGTATCGGAGCATTTGGGCGAGTACCTGCCCAAATACTCGTGTCGGCACTGGTACTAGTATTGGTGCATCCCTAGGTAAAAGATTAACATTTGGAACACCGCTTGTACTTTTACAGCTTTGCATTATTTTACAATGTCCCATTGAGAGTATTAGGACAGTAGGGCAGTCAGGTGCAGAGATTACAGAAGTAGAGGCAATCGGCAAGTAAGTTTTTCCTCCCGGCAGTAAACTTTGAACACATCAAGCATTGCGTAGCACCCTGAGCACCTCGGAAGCAATAATGAATGAATGACGCTGAGCTATTATATATAATAAGTGCGACTGTATCCGTTCTCTGTCGCCAGCCTGTCACTTCCTTTGTAAGTGTGTTCAGCTTTCGGTGCCAAGAAAATAAAACAAAGGCTGATTCTTGGACGTGGCTCCCCCAGACAATAGCTGCGTGTGTAAGTTTATTATGTGGCGGTGTGGGTGTGTGTACATAATGCATGGATAGATTATACTGGCGGTAGTATGCAGGCATGTAGAAGCCGTGATGTCACAATGTGACCCGTTATCGCTGACCTTGAAGCTTGGACTTCACACTGTTTTTGTATCTTGCTGGCAGCCTGGGATGGAGTTCAGGCAGCCTGGAAGTTTGCTGTCGTAGTTGGAATTGCTTGCATGTTTCTTGCCATGAGATGTGGATTAAATCCTGTTGCTGATGTGTTTTTATACTGTACTCGGGCTTACGTTTAGCAGAGTAGTTTTCCGTTGTTACTAAAGAGGAGAAAATCGAAGGGAAAAACTGCTCCGAATGATTTGCTTGGTTCTCCATGTTTGGGAATATTCAGAATGAGGCGCAACTCATCTGTCTGCCAGCTAAATCCATTCCATGCCCTTCCTTTTTTAGTTGAGTGACCTTATTGCTTTACCCTCCCCGGGCGATGGAAGAGCTTTGGTCAGAAGTGTTTATTCCTTGCAGCCCAGATCTTTATTTAAAGTGACAGTAAACTCACGAGTTAAATCTTAAAAATACATTGAGTTACCTTTAACTATTAACAAAGATTTATCTTATTTGTGTATCACTCGGCTGTAGATCCTCAAATCATCTCTGAATTGGTGCTGACACTGTCCTTCCTTCTGGAGGGGGGCTACTTTTGTTCCCCATGGTCCCTGTGTGTGTTGTAAAGTAATCACCGCTCCAAGCTCAGTCTTGTGATGGACTACAATGTATTAATGCATCAAACAATACACATCAAAAATATGAAGCAACGGTGGACATGGGCCCTTAAGGCAGGGGTGGGCAAATGACATGGAATTCGGGAGTCAGGTACGCACACAAACAGATTGTGCATTGCTATTTCATAAAGTTCCTTTAGGGCCTGGCCTGCAGACTCCTGAATTCTATGTTATTTGTCCACCCCTTGCCTTAAGCCCCCCCCCAGTGCATCGCAACACAGCACATGTGGTTTAAGATGTTACCATCGTGCTACACTAAGGGTCACATGTGGTGTTACTGCATGAATAGAGTGCCTATTGGGAAAGAATGGAAATATCTCCAAAACACATTTAGAGCTACAGTCCAAACGTGCTAGCTGGTGTGTGTTTTAACTCATGCAATGGATGTAAAAATGGCTTAAACCAGACTTTCTCAACCAGGGTCCCCTGACACACTGGGGTGCCTTCTGGCTTCCTTAGTGGTGCCTTGGGCTGGTCTCCAGCACCATGTAAATGATTTATGCTCATCCACCAAGGGTGGGATCTGGTCAGAAAAAGATGGAAGTTCGCCTCTGTCCAGGTCTGCTCTGCCTCCCGCTATCTGCCATGTTGCTGCTCCAGCTCCCAATGGGATGGTGGGATGCTGATATGAAGGGGGGGACTGGGGACTCTGATGCGAAAGAGGGTGACTCTGATGGGGTAGGATGCCTTGAGATTTTCCATACTCTTAAATGGTACCATGACTATAAAAAGGTTGAGAAATTCTAGTCTTAATGACTGGACGAGGCAGTGTTCATTAGTCATGGTACCCAATCAAAGCTCTGTGTACTGTTGAAAGAGCTGCAAAGATCAATTCTGATTGGTTAGTTCATTGGTTACTGCCCCATGAGATTGCTCGTGGTTAATAATGTACTCCTGTATTCGAGAATGAAACCCGAACCTTTCAATGTGGACCTTGGGTCATGAGATCCTAGCGGACTTATGGTCCATAGACCAGAAATGTGTCTGCTTTTTCTGACGGAAGCTCTTTAAACTTTTTTCTCAGTTCATGACTAGGAAAGTTTTGACCTTGAACTTGGAGTTAATTACTTTACTTTACTTTTGACACGTTTTATTACTCCACCTTCTCATTCACCTCCCCACACACCTATTCATAACTCTACTCCCCCCTCCCCACGTGTTCAGCTCCTTACCATCCAGGGTCTCCACCTCCTCCTTACATTCTGCACATGAAGGGGAGCTGAGCTTCAGGTACAGACAACGCCGCCATCTCCTCTGTCTACAGCACCTCGGGACGGAATAGGAATGCAGGTACAGAATATATCTGGAAGGAATAGTAAGCAGAGATGTGCTTCCATATTGCACTTTTGTAGAAGTCACCTTGCAGTCATTCATAAGCTACCTCTATATTGCGGAGCTTACAGTTGCTGAACGGTAATATTTCGGCTTTGTGTGGACTCTGGTGGGTTAAGTTGCACATTTTGGCATTTTTAGTTTTTGAGGACTCTACAAGTGAGCTCTCTTAAAATTATTTGTAGAATAACAACTTTCACAAAGTCAGTTTAGCTTTTAATTTTATAGAAATTGTACAGCAATATTTGTCAACTCCAGAACTCCTGTACCCCCAATGGGTCATGTTTTCCAGATATTTCACCGTGAGAACAGCTGTAGTAGGTACTGATCACCCCGATATAAGATGTCCAGCCAAATGAGCAGAACCTCTGTTGGGTTTTTACTGTATCACCAGACTGGAGCTGAGGGAAAATTTGCAATTAGCTTGCTTCCTTTTTGGCCAAACCTTTGTGAATGTATATCTCTCTAACAGCCCCAGACAGCAGAAAACATTAAGGGCTTCTTCACCCCAAAATCCCCGCATTCAGTGTGCGATTCTGCATGCGTGTTTGTAGCGTGTTTTTCATGCATCCAGTGTGTTACATTTTTTTCTTCTGCTTTTTTACTCCATAATCCTGATTATGATTAGAATGCAAACATTATTTTCGCTTGTATGTTCTATTTCGTTTACATGCATTCAGGCGTGTTCCCGTGTGCAAAACAAATGCATGCTGCTGTACTTCTTTTGTAAAGCACTGGAACTGAACGCAATGCTGTGATTGAAAATAATTGGATTAAAGGTGCCCATACACCTTACGATTATCGGACGAAACTTTTCATCCGATCGAATAGTCGTACAATGTTCGTACGGCAGCCCCATCCTGCCCCGATGATCGCAAGAATCATTTAGCCGTAATTAACCAAAAGCACCTGGAGGAAATGTGGTAATTGATTTGCCGTATTTTCGTTAGCGCAAGCGCAGTGTACATCGTACGACTTTTGACGGACAGAAACGCCACCAACCATGCGAACATCGTACGATCTAGCAAAGTTTTCAAACATGCTTGACCGTCAAAAGTCGTACGATTGTACAGTATTGTCGGTCGGACACTGCAATGCAGACATACGATTATCGGACGAAAAGTCGATCGCATACGATTATCGTCCGATAATCGTAAGGTGTATGGGCACCTTTTACTGTGCTTGCATTTTGGATGCATTCAAAAAAAAAATGCAACTCAACACAGCTGGTGTTAACAAACCCCCCCCGATGGCAGATATTTGCACCTTTTCCTAACCCTGCCCACACCGTGTGACTGTTACAACTATATCTTACTCTGTTGAATTTCTTTTTAAGTTTTACATGATTGTAGTAAATAAGTGACCCAGGAAGTGTGATGAGGGGATTGTGCTGTTAGGATTCCAGAGAGATGTAGGAAGCCGGTTGTTGCAGTGTAAAGTAATTTAAGGTTTGTGAGGATTGATCCTTTCATCACTTACTTGTCACTTTGCCGGACATTCAGATAATTCAGCAAAAGTGTATAAATGACTTTTTAGACTTCAGGAGCCGGCTTGTACAATCTGGAAGTTTGCTGATAGCCGGGGGAACACAACAACAGAAAAGCCTCCAAGACTTTGGGTAGAAGAAATCATGTTTGTGTGGCTCCTGCTGTTGGTCTGGAACATATGCCACTTTTGGAACAATGATGGCCGAACACCAGGACTAGACCACGTTAGAGAAACTCTATGGGCACGGTTTTACCAACGGTTTTCTACCAAAGGACTTGTAAACTGATCCAGCCAACTCTACTCTGTAATAACAGGGCCTAGGGGGCGGATGACCCTTTTGAACACCTCCTGCCACTCTTTGCAATACTAATAATCTCCAAAAGTAATGTGCTTTGTGCCACCGAAGTACCTTCCGCTCTCATCTATTAGTCTCGTTGTTTCTGCTTTCAGGGATATTGTGAAAAGCTTCTGTATTAGCCAAGTTAAGATCATTTGTGGACTTTTACAGGAGTAAATCACTGAAATCCTTCTTGGGCTATGCATGTTACCTTGTCCCCCTTGTGATGGCACTTGGGTCTAGAGAATTTGCTGTCAAATTTTTGTTGAGTTGGGTATACGCGGGTATTTTTTTCTTCTACAAACGTTCATTCGAAAAATTTCCCTTGGGAACATTTGATAATTCCATCAGAGACTTGTCGATTTCACTGCATTCGTTTGCTTGAGAACATTTTCTAACATGCTCCTTCGTTACTGCGGTCAAAATTGATCATCTGTTTGACCCCATCAATGATTAGAAAGTTGAACGATGAATCTGGAATCAATTTTTTTTTTGCTTTCGTTGGAAATACTTACCATGTGTCCCCTACATTACTTTTCCCAGTCAACACAAAATACGGGTTCTCTTTACCATCAGAGCTTTCTATTTGTGGATGGTCAATAGGACACTGTGCTAGAGAGCCCGGGATTAAATGAAAGAACTCTCGTCCTCCATAAACTTGGTGTTGCTCAATCCCAGAATAAATGAACTCTATTAATACGTTAATAAATGGCCTGAACTAACGAACCTGCGCCTATAGCTGGAAGCAAAACTCTTCTCCTTTCGAGCGAGCCCAGTGCTTCTATAATGACCTTTTATTAACAGAGGATTGCAGTTAATGGATTAGAAATTAAAATTCCACAGACCGGGCAGAGCGGTAGTCGCAGTATAGGAGAGGAGGGTGTGTGCGCTTCATATAGGGGGCTGGCGGGCCCGTAGGGGTGAAGCGTTTCAGGAATTTCCCAAGTTTACTGATTATCCTTCTTTTTTTTTCCTCCTCAATATGTATTTAAGAGGGGGATGGGAGACGTTAAGTTGTGTTTGAAATTCTTTTGACTCTTGGCGCTCCCTGGACTGGTTCACTGCTGTGTATTTCTTATTTATTACTCCTTTGTCAGCCACGTAGGAGGAATGGGCTTACCTCCTGGCGAACCTGCACCCAATTCATCCTTTGCTATAGATGCTCCAAGATGGAGGCTCTCGTAGATTAGAGTTAGGACCGCACTACACAGGGGGCCTGAACAAGGCAGTGCGGCTTTCACATATTTTGCATTTTGCAAAAGTTGGTTAAAACCTCTGTCTCTGTCTAAGACTGTCATCTTTTTGCAGGCTGGCTGGTGAGTGTGATGGGAGATTTTTGCTTTTGTACTATGTAAAGCCCTTCCATGTGCACCGTACTTTAAAGCTGGTTATGAATTGATGAGTGCGTTTGCCATTTGTCCAGGACCAACCCATCCAAATTGTGAGCCTTGCAAACTTTTGAGGGTTTACAGATTAATTAATCCAAGCTAATGATTATTTTGTCTTTGATAGAGGGCCCAGTCACACCATCAAGAGTGAGTTCGGCCTCTGGAACGCAACTCGGCCGGCTCACTTGTTTTGGGGTGGGAGAGGGTGTGACGGTGCATTGAACTCAATGGCACCACAGCCACGCCCCCTGCCCATGGTGCGATCGCCGACACCTGAACGCATGGCACATTAGTGCCTGCGTTTCCGGTCCAGTGCGATCTGCAAAAAATAGTGCATGCAGCATTTTTTGCAGATCGCACTGGACCGAAATGCAGGCACTAATGTGTCATTGAGATCAATGCACCGCCACACCTCCTCCCGCCCCAAAACAGTGAGCCGGCCAGGGTGCGTTCCAGAGGCCAAACGCACTGGAACGCGCTCTTAATGGTGTGACAGGGCCCAGAGTAGGAAAGGTTTAGAAATCTAATATTTCACAGTTGTCACAAGAACAGGAGGTGAGGGGAAATTTTCCAATGTGGCCACTTAATCTTTTTTTTGTCACTGAATGAGTCGCCCTCCCACTTCCTGTTTGTGTCTCCGCACAATACACATTAAAAAAATAAATAGCCGACAGGGTTTTAACCAACTCTATCCAAAATTAAAATTATTTTGGCTTTGGATAGACTTTCAAGGTTTCATTTTGAGTTGTGGCTGAAGTATATCTTTAGATACATACGGGGACCACAGTGTACATGCCTAGTCCCTCTTCAGGTTCATCCAGACATTACTGTACTGCGTCAGTCTTCAATGCTCCCCAGATGGTGCTCTGGTTATCTGGGAACCCTTGCTTGTGATTTGGGAGGATTGTTGCCAGATACACCCACGTCAGGCTTTTTGATGTCCTGATGCAAGAAAAAAAAAAAAAGGTTTCTCAAGATCATCAATAGGATTTAAATCTTTGAATGTGATACACGAAGGAGGAAGATGAGACATTACCCAGCACGGGTTGCAGGAAGAGTACTTCCAGTGACACTTTGACCTCAGATTATCACCGCTGCAGTTTCCATATATATTGTTTTCCAGGCCGTCCTTATCTGATTTGATGAAAAGAAAAACTGCCGTGCACATAGCTCAATAGCTCAAGCTGAAGTTTACCCACAGATGGAGTCATAGTAGTGACTCTTCCCCTCCTGCTCTGTACAGGTCCATGTAGGGTTTTATTAGATAGTACGAAAACAAACGACTTCTGCTCTGCTCTCTCCAGATCAGCGCTTCTCAACCTTTTTTCAGTCACGGAACCCTTTAAAAGTATGCAAAATCTTGAGGCACACCGGTCAAAAATTTCATAGATTTTAAGGGCAAAAACATGCAAACAAAGTCCTCTTAGACCAAGACCCCCTCCTTCACATCAGAGTCACCCTTGGCATCAGTAGCCTCCCTTCATGTCAGAAGCCTCTTTCATATCCGAGCCCCCCCATCACATCAGAGTTCCCCTTTTACAGCAGGAGCCCCCTTTATCTCAATCTTCATTCCCCCCTTCACATCACAGTCCCACTACTACAAAATGTGGAGGCACCCCTGAGGAAGCCAGAAGGCTTGCCAGTGTACCATGAACCCCTGGTTGTACCCTGGCCCCCATGTTGTACCCCGGCCCCCTGGTTGCCAAAGCCTGATCTAGAGCACCATAGTTCTCCAGGACTCCTGAGTCATTGGCCCAACATTGAGCTCCTGTGTGTTATCACAGTAGGTAAGCAGATTTGACATTATTATAATTATTATTATTATTATAATTTTTATGTGTCTATCGTCTATGGTATGCCTGTGTCTGCTCTATAGTAACATAGTATAAAATGCAGTCTATGGAATTAGAAAATCCTTTCGCTCCCTCCTATTAGATATCCATGGTACTAAAAGTAAATTCCCTGCAGCCCAGAGCAGGAAGGGCATGGGAGGACGCAGCGATCAGCGGATACTTGTCTGACAAGCCCGAAATTGTCCTTTTATTTAACGTCCCGGGACGGAATCTGAGAACAAGATGCATATCTGCAGGTCTCCACATTCCAAAGACTCAAGGCTGAGCAGGATAAGTCCATGGTGTACCTGACACATTCCACGCATGATACTGCTTAGTTCCAGATTTCCTTCTAGAACCTTCATAAAGCCGCTTTTTATGTTATTACAGGTACGTACCTTTCATCTGGCTAAAAGGAGTTGCACTGGAAGCCCCCTTCACATGCAGGATACATATGTCGGCTTTTTGTCAAAAACAACACTTGGGGTGTCCATAAACTTCCCAGTCTGGTCCTGATTCGATGGCCCAATGCAAGGATCAAGGCATTTCAGGGTTATCCTAAAGCAGGGGTGGGCAACTCCGGCCCTCCAGCTGTTGTCCCATGAGGCATTGCAAGACTGACAGCTACAGCCATGACTCGCAGAGGCACATTGGGATTTGTAGTAAAAGCACAGCTGGATTGCCGGAGTTGCCCACCCCTGCCCCAAAGCAAGGCTAGCCAAACTTTGACCCTCCAGCTGTAATGAAACTACTAATCTCACCAGGCATTGCAAGACGCTTGAGAGCCACAGACATGACTTCCAGAGGCAGATACATGATAGGATTTGTAGTTTCACCCACAGCTGTAGGGCCAGAGTTTGTCTACCCCTGCCCTAAAGGATGATACGGAGTGCCTGGATGGGATGGGGTAGTGCTAGGACTAGGATAGGGTAGGGTCATTCCTGCTTTTTTAATAGGAAGAAATGTGTGTTGCTGGTTTCCATTGGACAAGATGCACGAAAAACAGTAGTGGGTCCTGCAATGGAACAGATGTCGCCTTGCTGGCCCAGATTGTGCTGCGTCCTCCTGACTTGGGCCCCACATACATCCCCCCTGAACCCTGTGCATATGCAGTATGAAAATGCGTACTTATGTCAGACTCGGCACATAGATGCTCCATAAACGCCTCCTCCAGACTGATTGCCACTGGGCAATTGAGGGATAATTGTAGGTGTTGTAAGGACCAGAGAGGCTCATTATGACACACAGAGGTTTTATAACCAGTTGTATTTTGCTGACCCCCCCCCCCCAGTTGGGAAGGAATGACGGTATGGGTCCTGATGCTACTGATGACCAGTCTCCCTGCCAGTTCCGGTTGGGCTTGACCATAGACTTGTATGAGTAATGGTCCCGTGTCCTGTGAGATTCCCTCCTCCTGGTTGGCCAATGTGCACAATACAGGCCAGGTATTATCCTGACATAACATCAAATACTCATTTTGCTTTCCTCATATTGGATGGAATTTTTACTGGAAAGCGATGCCGGAAATCTCAAATCCCGACGCAATTACCATCAAATGCTTCTCTTGTTTTTCCCACATTTGATGTCGGTTTTTACTGGGAAAGAGTGCCGGAAATCTCGCAACCCACAAAGCTAAAAAGATCACACTGAGGATTTCCAGGAGCTTACACTGACAGCCGTCACTCCCTGCGACTCCTTTCATCTCCCACTGCAAAGATTTTACTGCAACACAAGGCTCGGGGTGACTGATCGCTGAAATCTCTACCCAAAGGGAGGACATTGAGTGGTGGCAGAGGTGTGCCTAACCTTTTTGCCGCCTGAGGTGGGGTGGTGATGGTGGAGGGCTCTGCATCTCCCCACCCAGCTATTGGCAGCCTGTGAATCTCTGGCCGGCGTCACTGGTTGGCAGGAGCTGGGCGGGATGCCGACAAGAGCGTCCCAGGTTGCTTAGATGCGTGTGCAGGGGATGTGTACAGCCCTCACACATCTCCCCGTACGGGTCTTAGCAACCTGGGACGCTCTGTCCGGAAAGGGGATGGCAGGCACACTGCAAACATTGTGCCATGCCACTCTTGCCTGCTGCGCCCGCCCCACGTGACCCAAAGATGCCATCTGAGCCAACAGCCTCAGGCTGCCTCCTTAAAGGGACAGCCCTGAGTAATTGTGTCTCATACATCCCAACCTTAACTTGAAGCAGAACTTATACCGGGCCTATTTCATCTCCGAATGAGTTATATACTCTACATACAAGTCCTACCTTACTCTTGTAGCTCCAAGCGTCTGCTATGTGCACACTTCAGCGTCCCCTGTACAGTCATAGTTATGGCCCTAACCCGTCTGATGGGGGATCAAAGAAAACAAATGGCAGCTGGGAGTTGGTATTCCTCATGCTGGCCATACACGGCTCAAATGTTGGCCAATTTCTGTGAACTGGTCAAAAATCGAGCCATGGGTGGTCCTGCCAACATTACCTGGCTCAACAATCTCAACAACAAAGGAGCCAGGTAGGGGGGGGCTGGGGGGATTCGTCCATTCACATTGTTTAGCCTGAATGGGGGAATGGAGTGATTTCTCTAGTTTGACCCATTTTTACGTGTCTGTTCAGCTTGAAGGGGCAACTGTTCAATGATGAGGCTGTTCTAGCTATTCAAGTTTTCCAGCCTGACCGAGGAGATTCAGCCAGTTGTGCAGTAATTGTGATCGTTCACTTTCCCACCCACTGGCCGACTTATCGTACGAAAACCCAATCGCGTTCGCTTTCTGAACGATAATCTTTGACTCGTTGAGAACTGCTGTGCAGAGCCAATATGAAGACAGATTAAGCCTTTTATACCGGCCGTGTTGATTTAACTAATTATTATTTACAGAATGATTCAATATAATCCCAAATGAAACGTTATTTCTTTGGTGTTCTGGCTTTTACAATCTGGAGCTTATCGGCAGTATAAATGATTACCTTTCCTGTATAGTAGTGGGCATTTCAGAACAGGATCATTTCCAGTACGTCTGACCAGAGAGGGGCGCAGGAAGACCTGGGGCAGGGAAAGGGATATTTGGTTCTCTTCCTGAGATGGACTTATGAATGCGGCTTCTCCTTGCTGGCGGTCAGGTTGTCTCTTGAATCAGGTGCAAGACAAAGGGAAAGGGGAATATTCTACTGGAACTGGAAGTCTCCTTTTAAGTAATTTCCTTCCATTTTAAACTTTTTTTTAATCTTAAAAGGGAAATTTGAGAACCTTTTGGGAAGGGGGGGGGGGGCTACTGGAAGGAAGCCGGTGTATGTGTGTGAATTCCCCTTGAGTTTCTTCCCACTGCAGCCATCGGGGGGGGTATGAATTAATCGGATGGCCAGTGCTCCATGAGACGGCTTTGATCACAATCCTGGAAAATGAGCTGCTGCTGATTTCTATTGTTTCTCAGTTCTGTTAATGTCAGGACTATTTTTCTCACTTTAAAGTGGACCTGTCATCCAGGCGGTGTAAAGGCCGCCAATACTGCTAGCGATCGGTGACACCGCAGACTGCTTTAAGATGACAGGCAACTTCAAGGACATGTTCTGCAGTAGGCAAACTGTCCCGCTGCTGGTGAATTACAACTGGCAGCTTGCCTTGCAGGGACTGTCAGGGACCCAGCCCTATTCCACGGTACTGTATTTTTCATCTACTGCCTTTGCTGATCTCCTAAAAATAGTTGCCTGGCTGTGGCTTTAATGCCATCAGATGCACTCTTCCGGAATAAGCATCGGGAAAGTGAGAGTGAAGTCATCACTCCTGATCTGCATCCTCATCCCAGGTCAGTGACTCAAACTGCTGAAACCGTTGGATCAGCATGACAGCCAGGCACCCAGCATTCTCTGTGAGGTCAGCCAGCAGTGCCTGGAATCTATTCAGTTTTATACAGGAGAGTTCAGCTGGGCTACGGGGGTAGGTTGAGTTGGCCTTACATAAGATATAGTCTGCAGTCCAGTCAGGCCTGACCCACAGACTTGCACTGAGCGAGAGAAGTAAAGCATGGCCACTTCTGCAGTTTTTCCAAGCAGGAAGCTGAACCTGTACATGTAATGAGCCAATAGGTCTGATCCCCGGAACGCCATGGAACTCATCCTCTCTCTCTCTCTCTCTCTCTCTCTCTCTCTCTCTGATTTAGCAGATTGTAGGATGTTGCCGGCGGTGATCCTGGACTTCCCCACCTGACCGTTCCCGGGAGGCACACCAGAGAGGCGCCTGGGACCGAATCATGCTGTGCCCGTGCCGCAACAAGTCCCGCCTCTTGATCGTCACCGCTTTGCTTCTGTCCGTCGTGACCTGGCTCTACCTGTCTGTCGGTGACACGGGATGTGAGTATAATTCACGTGTGACATCATAGCGCTGCATTCACTTGAATGAGACACTAGCAGGAAAATTAAAGTTTATTTACATCGGCTTCAGGGAAAAAAAAGGTGAATATTTTAAAGGCAAAACTTTAACTTTTGGATGGAGAAAAGGACTGGTAAAGCCCCTGGCGGGTGTTTTATTGGTAAAAGAGCTAAAGAACAAACAAGCAACACTTAGTTGAGTAAATTTGAATATTAATGTCATATTTTTAGCAAGCTGGCGGAGCTCTCGGCTCCATTTTACTTCATCAGTCTAACTTAAAAAGTAATGGTTTACAGGGCTGAAGCTCAGATAACACGCACAGCTGATTGAGGCAGAGAAGTGACTCGCTTCATTCTCTCAGCCCCCCTGCTCTGTACAGAGTTTGTTAGAAAACGAGAGAGAGACGGTCTAAAAGGAACCAGCAAATGCTGTGCCCTGTCTGTAGAACACACCGAATGCTCTTCAAAACCAGTGTCATGGGTGCACCTCTGTTCCACTTTTATTTGTAACATAAAAATGTTATATAGAAACTAAAAATCTATAAAACAGTTAAACATGTGTAATGGAATATTAACATTAAAACCATTTATTCTTCTTATAACTCTTAAAGCAGAACTCTGGGCACACATTTCAATAACCCTTGCAATACTTGCCCGTCTAACGGCCAGCCCCCAGTTATTTTAGCTCCCTAAACTAAACAAGCACTTAACACTTGCCGTGTGGGGGTGCAATGGGGTGCACACGGTATGCATTTTATCAGTATCAGCTGCAGTCTAGGAGGAGAGAGGCTGGAGGTGGCAATTGTGACAGCTGGCTAGCTCCGAGATTTGGGTGAGTATAACCATTTTTTTTAACCTAGACAAAAATGAGACCCACCGTAAGGTTTAATCAGATTTGTGGCAGCAGTTCTGCTTTCAGATATCCAGTTTTATCTCAGAGAGGTGTAAATATTATCTATATATTAGTGTAGGAGATTCCATTGTGTTTGCTTGAGCCTTCCTTTGCCCCTTTTCAGACGGTCCATCCCCAGGGGTCGCCGTTCCACGTCTTCCCCCCAGAGCCGCCTCACAGCAGGATTTGGAAGTCCGCCTTCAGGAGGCCGAGGAGGAGAACCGAAGGCTGCGCTTGCAGTTGGTGGAACTCCGAGGTGAGGATCAGGGAACGGACGGAGACAACAGCAGCCAGTGTTCACAGAGGAGTCTGACGGAGAAATGCGAGGTGAGTGACCCCACGTCTACTGTTTATCACCGCCGCTAAATATTTAGTGAGATCCTACGAGTTCTCACAACAAACCCACACAGCTGCTTCCACTGCTACAGAAATATTTACTCCTTCTTCCCTGTGTTGGAGTGGACCAAACCATCAACAGTGATCACATCTCTCACATTGCCCAATCTAGTTAAAGGTGACCGGTGATGACTCAACGTGGCTGTTTGGCTTTTAGTAGGTATCAGTCGGCTGTCGGAGCATTCCCCATAACACGCACAGTATGTGAAAATGTGCAATATATCCCCCCACTGCTAAGGGAGGCACATGAGCCACTATTGCCAACCTGTCGTGAAAACGCTAGTTGCCTGGCTGTCAGTCCTGTCCAATGGCTTCCATGTTTCTCAGTAGCGAATGATAACAAAAATAGTATACAGATCAGGAGTCAAGTCAAAGAATCCAAAGACACGCAGGTAGGTAAATGGACCCGAGTATATGTGTGCAGATCTGTAATACCCAACTGCCGCCTCCTATGGCAGACCTTAGTAACACGCTGTTAAGTGGCTACACAGGCATGCGGCCAGAGAAGTGTTGGGTTCCAAGGTTAGAAGTTCACCAAAGATCGCAATGTGGTCATGGTGGTATGGATGGGATCAGTAGTCCTCCATTCAAATGTGAGCTCAGTAAGGGCTAGTTCACACCAGATGCAGTTGTAATGCAGTCCATTACGTTTGCCAGCTGCATCAAAATCTCATCACAATGCTTTCCTATGGGATTTCTGGTGCTCTGTTCACACCAGTGCAGTCCGTTTCCGATGCAGTTAGAAAAAATACTGCTTGCCCCATTTTAGCTGCATCGGATTGTAACGGAACGCTTAAAAATGCACCAAGAACACATGCAAATGCACTGGAGTGCACCTGAAAGGCCATTTTAAGCTAAAAACCCCACCTAAATCGCGGTAAAATCACGGCAAAATGCATCGTACGGCAGCTGCGCAGATGCACACAGTTCTGGTGTGAACTAGCCCTTACTCAGAGCCAGGAGAGCTGAATTAATAGCCAGGCAGCTAGCATTTTCCTGAAAGTTTAGCAGCGGTGGCCTATCCCTCTGGGTGCATGCTTGCTTGAAGAATGTAGGTTCTGCCCTCCATGCTGAACCCCCGTATCTCTTTGCTTCTCTTTCAGCTCATTCACGTTGCTATTGTTTGTGCCGGCCACAACAGTAGCAGGGATGTGGTGACTCTGGTGAAGTCCATACTCTTCCACAGGTAGGTCGTCTACTGCTTCAAGCCCTCCAGTCCGAGTTCAGGCAAAGCCCACCTGCAAACCAAATGTTTTTTTGGATAGGAAGAGATGGCTTTCATGGCTTACATAGGACAACAATAATACAGGCTGCAAGCCGCCCTGTTATTACACTCTGTATCTTATTTATGACTATTTCATTATAACAACTTTTATCAAAATGTAGCTAAATTTCAAAAAAAGGCAAAACAAACAAAAAAAAACCCATAAAAAGATTTTAGGAAACTCAGTGGGGCCCTGCTAATGTTTACAGCGGAAGTCCAGGAAAATATAAAATACACAAATGTAATATAGCGCTGTATGTCATCCACAGACACACCACTGTATTTGTGTATGTATATGATGTGTATGTATATACAGTAATCTCACCACTATCCAGCATTCAAGCAACCGGCACTCTCATGCAACCAGCAAAAAAAAACAAGGAATGCCACACC
>NW_017306431.1:1681177-1687769 GCF_000935625.1 Nanorana parkeri
CAAGCTGCCTTCACTGCAGCAGGCTGGCTATTGCTCTCGGCTGCTTCCTCTCACCTGCCGGGTGCTGAAGCTAGCTGGCAGGTGAATGGGGCTTCGGGGAAAAGAGGGGCATAATGGGGAGGGTTGCTTGAGAGTTACTAATAACTCTCAAGTCAACCAGAAACTACAGTTATCTGGCGCCTACCTATCCCTGTGGGTGTTGGATAACAGGGAGTTAAGTGTATATGTGTGTGTGTGTGTGTGTATGTATTGGACTTCCATCAATGACACACACAGTAGATCCAACGCCAACAAGGACTGTGACGGCTTCCCTAATGAACTGTCAACTCGGTGATTAAACTTGTCTGATATCTGCTTTGGGGCTGACTAATGTGTTCCAAATGCCACTTACGACTTCTGGAGTCAAATAAAATCCTGTATACATGAGATAATGATGGCGGCACAATAGCTCATTGTGCGCACTCTCTGAAATGCCGATCTCTGCGATAAGGGTGGAAACACAACATCCTATTGTGTGAACTTCCAGGAGTATTGATCCCTGTGAATGCCGATGAATATAGTGTTGGTGGTCACAAGTGGCTTCTCATGGCTGATATACTGTTGGCCACCAGGGGGAGCATACCCAAATGTGTATATAAAGTTCAGTATTCTAAACATGGAACAGCAAGAGAGTAAAAAATGTTAAAATGCCATTAAAACTTGGCTGCAGTGTATTGTTTACAGCCCCTTCTGCCTGTCATGGCTCCTAGTACTGTCCCATTGTAAATGTATTGAATGCCACGACAAGGGCTGTGACACTGCATTGCTGGGGAGTCTGAGGCATGCTGGGAGGTTTCTGCTGTGCCACTGACTCTTAGAAGCATAGTGAGCACGCTCAGCACCGCGACCTGGACTGCTCAGTCTCACAGGAATAGTTGAATATTTCTAGACGTGGCAAATGATCAAATTAAACCTGAAACTAATAAAAGAATAACGCTGCAAGAAAGTATTTGATGAACTGCTCAACCGCGGCCTTTATGAGATATTGTATTCCGTCCACGTTTCTGTGCTTGCCGAGGACAGAGTAAGAATGTCACATATTGTCCAAAAACCCCGATTCATCCTCCCGGTGTATTGTCTGTTACTGACCTTTTTTTGTGCTGTGTCTCCCTTTCATAGGAGGAACCCGCTTCACTTCCACCTGATCACAGACTCCATCGCTTTGAGGATTTTGGGTAACCTGTTCAATACGTGGATGGTTCCGTCCCTGCACATCAGCTTCTATAATGCCAGTGACCTCAAGGTAAAATTCAGGAAAATTCCCATGTGTTTTGCGAATCTAGGGCTGCAACCAACTAATCGATAATGAGAATAGTTATCAACTATTCTCATTATCGATTAGTTGGTTGGATCCCCTAGCTCTCTCCTCCACACTGGAAGGAGGGCACAGCAAGCAGTGGGTGGGTGTAATAGCCAGCCTGCTATTGCACCCGCCCACTACCTGCTGTATTTGCATTCAGCTTCCATCTGCGGAACCTTGCCACTGGCAGCTGTCATTCCCTGGCTGAAGCTATTTCAGCCCATTAGAAACTTTGTATAGAAGACCATAGATGTAATGTCTACAGGATCTACATAACATACTATGTCCAGAGTCGGGAGCATAGATATGTAGCAGCTTTAGACATGGTGGCCAATCAGATTCCAGATATCATTATACTAGTGCAGAATATAAAGCAAGCACCTCATTGGCTGTTCTTCCTTTTTTGCAGCTTTCGTTGGTGGGCGGAATTAATTAGAGGTGTTCTGTGTGTTGCCGGGAATGAGAGTCCCTTCCAGTAGTTTGTGTCTGTGCCCCTCCAAAATAAGAGGTGTCACTTCTAGGCTCTCCAGTTGTTAGTTCCATACTATGGAGAGTCTCTTGGGGAGAGTGACCCCATCATTTTGTCCTTGTAATGGCCACAAAACAAGGACTTGTAGTTCCACAACAGCTGGAATGCCGAGGTTGCCTACCCCTGATCTAGGCCTTTCCTCCCCAGCCGGACTGTCCTTGCCCTTTCATTCATTCTTTTACACATAGTGGTCCAGCATCAGATGTGAGTGTTACCGAGCACGGTCAGCATGCAAATGCAATCTACCTCGGAACATTCACTCCACCAAAACTGACTCGCCCAGCAAGGCATTTTGATATTTGCATAACTCCTCCCAAGAGCCAGCCCACTTCTTGTATCAGAGCTGGCGGCTCTTGAGAAGATTGCTGAAGCAGAGTGCTGTGATGTTTTCAGGAAGCTATGTACAGCACCCTGTCGGCCCTCCCATTAGCCATCATCCGCCTGCATTGCATAGAGAGACACGTACTGTAGACTGTAAACTAAGGTGTGGAGTGAAAACATATTGAATAATTAGCATGTTGGTGGGGGGAGCAATATAAACAGATGAAGCTTCTGCTTTAATCCTGCAATGTATTTAATTTTGTAGGATCCCAATAAGCTTGTACTGAGTTATATTTTCCATTTGCTAGTGGAACGCTGTCCATACTTCCTTTCCTGTCTCTTCACAGCCGGAGGTCTCCTGGATCCCCAATAAACACTACTCCGGTATATACGGCTTAATGAAATTAACCTTGACGAAAGCACTGCCGTCCGACCTGTCAAAGGTCATCGTCCTGGACACGGACATAACGTTCGCCACGGACATTGCTGAGCTTTGGGCCATCTTTAGGAAGTTCACAGGTAAACCCCAGAGTTGCTTTACCGGACTTCTGCAGGATGTAGGTTTTCACGTTGTCTCTTAGGCCTCATTCACACACAACGCAAGCAAAATTGTATATTGCGTATATATGCGTGTTGTATCTGTTCCACACTCTGAAGCGCGGAGTGTGGCCCGCCCCGGGTGACACCATTGGAGGGGTGACACCAAAATTAAGGGGAAATCTCTCTTATGTGGGCAGTAATACCTGACAAGCACTTCCCTGTGTTACAAATGTTGGTAGAATTGCACTTACCGATGTCTTTGTTTTGGTGGCAGGGGACCAGGTTCTGGGTCTAGTGGAGAATCAGAGTGACTGGTATTTGGGAAATCTCTGGAAGAACCACAAACCTTGGCCGGCGCTGGGCCGCGGCTTCAATACAGGTAAATTCCATCTACAGAGCACCAGCATCTCCCAGCATTTTCCAGTGCAGTGTCACCAATGCATCTGCTCTTGTCACCATATTGCTTAAAGGGAAACGCCTTTATGAGAGAATATGTAAGCTGCCTTCTGACCTCTCCATTGCCTGGCTGTCATTTTAGTGGCTTCAGTACTTTGAGTAGCTGACCCAGAACTGTTCTAGAGATGAGGAATTCTGGGGTTTCTCTGACTATTTTGATGCTTGCTGGTCTCAAGTGCCCACAGAGCCATGCAACAAGTATGTTCAGAAGGAGGCCAACAATGGCAGTGGCTGGGTTTCCCTCATGACAGGAACACTTTAAAGCAAACTGGTGCTTTGTCCATGCAGGAAAAGTAACCGGCTTGCGTTAATGTCCCTCAACCTGGAGCAGAATTGGAGACATTAAGAGAGAGGGAGCATTAAAGAGAACCTGTTTCTTTGTCCTGCACTGGTTTATTTTAAAGTCTAATGTTCTTACCAGTGTTGCGCAGACACCCACACACAGACAGGTAGAGTGTTTGGGTTATAGTGCTCTGAGGTGTTGGGTTTGGTATTTGTCATGTTGGGGCCATAAACACGACCAACTTTGCATTTTGGCCAAGGAATGCCATTCATTTCCATTGCCCCTTTTCCTTGTATTATGGAACAAGGAATCCCATTCTTTTCTATGGCCCCTGTTCACACCTGAGCGTTTTGTCGCAACCAGAAAAACGCATGTCGCTGGAAAAAGTACACTAGCTACAGATTAAATCAATTCAAATTGATACCATTTATCTGCATAGATATTCAAGATTACCTGCCCTCCACTTACTGTATAGAAGCAGCTTACTTCTCATTTCTTCTGCAGGGGTCATCCTGCTGCTCCTGGACAAGTTGCGTCTGATTGGCTGGGAGGAGATGTGGCGTGTGACAGCAGAGAGGGAGTTAATGAATATGCTCAGCACCTCTCTCGCTGACCAGGTAAGAAGGACAAGTTGACGGCTGCATTGCCTGCAGACATTTGCATCATCCCCTATAGTCAGAGGATCTTATTTCTCCCCCATGCAGGATATATTCAACGCTGTTATCAAGAGCTCCCCCAGCCTGGTGTATCAGCTCCCCTGCTACTGGAATGTGCAGCTGTCCGATCACACACGCTCCGAGCAGTGTTACAGTGAGCTGGCCGACCTTAAGGTGAGAGCGCTTCGTCCTTCCTGTTCCCCTCTACATCATGCACAGCTCGTTCTTCTATCCTCGCCATCATTGTGTCCCCGTTATTAAGTTTATATCTTCATTATAGTTCTGTTATAGTCTCTGTGTTTATCTGCTTTAAGCCCTCATTCACACGAGTAATGGCCGGCTGTACAGATCCGTGCTCCCGGGAAGGACAGTGTGCTGCGTGTGATTATACGAAGCAGCCTGTTCTCTATGTTAGTATGTGGCTGTACGCCTCCCTACGCTCACCCAAACTGCACGTCCGTGCGGGTGTCCGTACTTGTACGCTGATGGGGATGGATCCTGTCTGCGTCTGAGCAGGGACACCCGTACAGACGTGCAGATCGGGTGAGCATAGGGCGGCGTACGGCCACATACTCACATAGAGAAGAACAGACTGCTGCGTACAAATCATACGCAGCACCTGTCCCTCCCAGGAGCGGCCCGATACGTCCGTGCACGCAGCACGGATCTGTACAGGCCGGCCGTTGCTCGTGTGAATGAGGGCTAAAGCTCAACTCTACCTTTTCATAAATAAAAATAACATGGCCTTAGGTGTCAATAGTTTAAAAAAAAAAAAAGCATCTCTGGCTGCAGTAGTCGCCTTATCCCCAGTGCTGTCCCCAGCAGATTTACCGTTCTGCCCTCTAGAGCCAGTCCTCTCTAGATTGAATGACACCCATTGTCATCCAACTCCCATCCTGTGAGCCCAGGCTGTCATGGACACACCCACTGGGGGCAGGTTTTCACATTGGCATGTGATTACAATCCTGCTGGGCAGAGCTAACCTTACTATTACATGAATGTCACTCTATTCAGGCAATTTAGAAAAAAAAAAAAATAGGTATCTGGGGATCACAAATCACGGAGTTGGGCTTTAAAGTAAACCTGCCAGGAGAGGAACCCTGCAATTCATTCCGTTTGAGAATGCTCAGCACTGGGCTGTCATGCTGATGTTTTTGCTTCAGACCAGGAACATTCATAGACACCGGGAGTTCTGACCTTTCTCTGATCCCTAGGTGAGACCTCCGTGCTGAGCTCTCTGGTCTGCACACTTGCTGTGCCCATTATGAAGGGCTCCTATTCCTCCTGCTGGAGTTCTCCTTGTTGGGCGGTTAAAGACCTAATTTCAGTTGTTTATATAGCGCCACCATATTGCGCAGCGCTGTATAATCGTTTAGATAAGACAAGTAAGAAACACTGACAAGCATCATGGACATTCAGGAACAGTAGGTGCGGAGGACCCTGCCCAAAGGAGCTTACAATCTAAGAAAAAAACCAGGTGCTGACTCAGCCCAATGCGATGCATCTGTAACATTTGTTTGGGCTGACCCTGTAGGCCCCCATGCACACTGGAGAATAGGGCCACATCGCTGAGTCTAACAAATTCCTCAGTGAGACTTGTGTGGTCTGCCACGGGTGGAAGGTGCTGTAGAATACAATGACAGTTGCTGCCGCCTGCAGCTGTTTGCAGGCCATTCTCAACTAAACGCACATGTTGTGGTCACTTGCAGGCAACTGCACCTGTGTGCAGACTGTGTGTGTCCGGGTGCGATCGTCTGACCGTCAAGTAATCATGCATTCAGTCCCCTTCGCATGTGTGAATGGGACCTATAATGGGCTTTTAGTAGAAACCCCCTCTCCCCCCCGCCATGAGGCCTGACGCCAATTCCTGTATTACGGCAATAGTTCATGGATTTGTGAGTCTTATGTATCATTTCTTGCTTAGGGGAGTGTGAGTGGAAGGAATTTTAATTCTGAATGTTGTCCTTTGTTTCCCCCATGCAGGTGATTCACTGGAATTCCCCCCACAAGCTCCGTGTCAAGAACAAACACGTCGAGCTCTTTCGCACTCTCTATCTCACCTTCCTGGAATATGATGGGAGCCTTCTGCGTCGGGAGCTGATTGGCTGCCCCGGTGACAAGGAGCAGAGCAATGAGGTGGGCCTTTTGTATTAAATTACAATAACAAGCTGATATTTTGTATTATAATCTGTGTGCACGGTATAATTGGAAGAAGGACCGTCTGCTCAAACATGCAACACATGGGTTTCAAATAAAATGCACGTTTTTTGTTAAAAAATAATAAATATATATATATATACTATATTGCCAAAAGTATTGGGACACCCCTCGAAATCATTGGATTCAGGTGTTCCGTGACATTTCCCGGCTACTAAATATTCCGCGGTCACCTGTTACTGGGATTATAACAAAGTGGAAGCAACCGGGAACAACAGCAACTCAGCCAGGAAGTGGTCGGCCACGTCACA
>NW_017306431.1:1688112-1697265 GCF_000935625.1 Nanorana parkeri
TCCTCTATATATATATTGTATGCAAATATTATTTAAATAATTTTTCTCTATATCATTACCTGCTTCTCTAATGGGAGATAATACAAAACACTCTTTCCTACGAGCTGCTGAAATCTAAAAACGAGAGCCAAATGGGGACAGTATGAGGAATAATACAATTGGGACTCCACCTGTTCTGTGAATATAGTAAAAAAAAAACAATCCTACCCCAGTGATCCCTCGGCATTCTCTGCCTGTCTGTCAGGGGTGTGCCTGATTCAACCAAAATAATTCTGAATTTTGATTAGATTTGTGTTATTGTATCTTATGATTGTATTCAGTGCTAGCCACATGGCAGCACTGGTGCTTAGCTGTTGGCTGCTTAGTCACCGAGCGCTGTGGTGTGTAGAGTCCTCGGCTTCATTGAAGATCACACAGGGCTCTCTCGTTTCAATCCCAATGGCCAAATAGAGCGGCATGGTTGTAAAAGATAGCCAGGTATGTGCCGCTGGGTGGGTGGCAGGTAAGTGGAGCTGTTGCTTTGCCCTGCATAGTCCAGTTCACCTAAAGTCTGGGGAAACCCTTTAGTATATCTTGTATGTGACAGGTACACTTCATTATAAATCATATTGTTTGGTTACACTGATCACATTTGTGTCATTTCTGGACTACATACGCAGGCTGCTCTGGGACAGCTGGACGAGGAGGACGTCTGTTACGACTTCCGCAGAGAACGTTTGGCATCCCACCGTGTCCACCTCTCCTTCCTCCCGCACCGGACGCCCCAGGAGGATCCCAGCGATGTCACTCTGGTGGCTCAGCTCTCCATGGATAGGTTGGTTTGGCTCCAATGATCTCATCGGTCAGAACAATAATCGCATCCATCCGCACTCTTTTCCCCAACAGAGGATTGCGGAGCTGTGGCTCCTCCTCATGTGATGCTTTTATATCGTCACTTCATCAAATCAACTCTAACAGTGAATACCCCCGTACCCCTTCTCTGTCCAAACACATCAGAACATCGTCTCTTTATGTCCATTTCTTCCTTTGCCTCTCATTCTGTAACCCTCTGTCATCTCCCCTGTCTCTTCTGTGATCTCCTCTGTCTCTTCTGTAACGCTCTGTCATCTCCCCTGTCTCTTCTGTAACGCTCTGTCATCTCCCCTGTCTCTTCTGTAACGCTCTGTCATCTCCCCTGTCTCTTCTGTAACGCTCTGTCATCTCCTCTGTCCTGACATTCTGTACTTCTTATTTCCTAGGCTTCAGATGCTGGAGCTCATCTGCCGCCACTGGGAGGGTCCCATGAGTCTGGCCTTGTACCTGTCAGACGCCGAGGCTCAGCAGTTCCTGCGCTACGCACAAGCCTCCGAGGTGCTACAGTCCCGGACCAACATTGGCTACCACGTGGTGTACAAGGAGGGCCAGCTGTACCCGGTGAACCTCCTGAGGAACGTGGCATTGAGGAACGCACAGACCCCCTACGTCTTCCTGTCTGACATTGACTTTCTGCCCATGTATGGACTGTATGACAGCCTGAGGTCCGTCCACTTCTAGGATCTGTACAGTAATGTGTCCGGCGTTTGCTGGATGTCTTCAGTTTTCTCTTTCAGTGTTGCTGTGAAAATGGCTTAATGTGCTATTGGAGGTCTAGGTGAGGTGACGTGTAGGGAGACGAAGCCGCCATCTTTTTATGTGGCTACTAAAATTACAATTACATTTTATCAAAGATGAGATGTAGTAAAGTGTGTGGTCACAATATAAACCTACTAATAATAATAAGTGATATTTGTATATCGGCTGATCCCAGAGAACACTACAATCTTCTATGTTTAATGGGTATCTAAACCCAAGAACATAACATGTAATCTATCGCAGCTCAGTGCTCCTTAGATGTGATGGCGGCATTCGTTTTCATGGCCATTTATCTATTTTTCACCTAGTGATCTCGCCAGTTACACTTCCTTTCCTCACTCACCATCACATCTATCTATAGAGGAGCAGTGTTGTCACCCTGTGCTGATCCTTCCTGGTTTTGACTACTGTACACCTCCCCCTCTCATCTTCATAACATAAGGGGAAGGTGAACTGAGCAAGGGTGATGAAGCTGTTGTGATTTGTGTGTGTAAATATATATATATATTGTGTATACTGTATATGTAGAGAGCGAGAGAGTTTTTTTTTTAATGAGGATGTTTGAGGTTTTCTGGCTCTCCCTAATCTGACATATAAACTCTCAGTACTGAGCTGCGGAGCATTGACCGCTCGGGTGAAATTCCTTTTTGCTAACGGGGAAAATGATTTAGTAGAACAAATATTTTGGATATAGAAGTCCTTATTGGTTTGCTGTTCTGCTTGTGTATATTGCACACCCGGATATTACTCCAATATCTGCTTTTTGAAGTCACAATAATGACATTTCGGGGGCCGTGCGGTGTCCCCTTCATTAGACAACTGCTGACATTGCATATTTTATCATACTGGATAAATCCGGTATTGGAATGATGTTGCAGATGTCTTTACCCCCCAGAACCCAAAATCAACTGGGTCAATCAGAGCAAAGCAGTGCAGTTGGGAATCCTCTGTGCTCATGGAGATCAGTCTGAGATGCGTCTAGGTTCAGTCGGAGTTCCTTCTGACTTGTATGGGGAGAAAAGCACTGTTGATGCAAACAAAGGCCCGTGTACTCAGACCCTTCTAAAGCTTCTTATCAGTTTTCTTCTATGAGGTCACATCGGCCTGTATGTCATTGTCCTGTGTAAAAGCTTTCCTCTTCTCCCTTCGCAGGAAGTCCATTGCACAAGAAGACATGGCCAACACCCAGAAGGCCCTCATTGTCCCTGCCTTTGAAACTCTTCATTACCGCATGTCCTTTCCCAAATCCAAAGCAGATCTTCTCTCCTTGCTGGATATGGGGATGCTCTACACCTTCCGGTAAGACACCATATATGACAAACTCTTTTTGTTGAAGTGTGTCATCCATTCTATTTCCCTGCTTGGGTTAGTTAGATTCATGTCAGTTGAGTGATCTTCTAGCAGCGACATGTAACATCTTCAGAATCCCTCGTAGTGTTTTTGTTGCTAGGAAAAAATAAATTGCAATCAATAAAAGGCGTGTGTGATGATTCCGGGGATTAATAGCTCAGTCGCAGAGAGATTTGACTTTTTTTTTTGGAGCTTCACCAGCTTCAGTAGCTACTCATGTCATCCATTGCCTTGGCTAGTAATCATGTCACACTGGTGATTTGTAGTTTCAGTGACAAGCACTATAGCCAGCCACAGCAGCACCAATCTTCAGAGAGAGATTTGTATTTGCTCGTGTGACATGGTCCTAATGCAGCTCGTGGTGAGGTGGGCCAAAAGAAACCAAAAGCTTAACTTTACATGAAGGGCTCTTTGGTTCCTTTGACCGGTAAAGACATGGTTTGATGAGTTGGGTGGGGAGGAACTTGAGTGGCCTACACAAAGGCCTGACCTCAACCCAACTGAATCCCATTGGGACAAGTTGAAACGTCAATTGCAAACCAGGTCTTCTCATCTAACTTGAGAAGTACCTGACCTTACACATGCTTTTTTTTTTTTGGCTGATAGGCACACCTTCCCACAGACACGCACCATAATCTACTGATGGACCTTCCTAGAAGAGTGATAGCCACAAAGGAGAGCCAACTCTTATTACTGTCCATGGGTTTGGAATGGGATGTCCAACATGCTCATTTAAGGCATGGTCAGGTGCCTGCAAGCTTTTGGCCATAGAGTGTGCTTTCAGATCCGCTTTATACCGATAACCCAAAATGTTAGACTACAAGAAGATACAACAGTGTTTCTTCTCTGTGCCTATCACATCTGTGCCTAATGATCTCTGTGCCTATCACATCTGTGCCTAATGATCTCTGTGCCTAATGATCTCTGTGCCTATCACATCTGTGCCTAATGATATCTGTGCCTATCACATCTGTGCCTAATGATCTCTGTGCCTATCACATCTGTGCTGTGTTAAAGGCAATTCTAATACAACATGGAAAGTGCAGGACCCCAGACAGCAGCTCCATCAGTTAGGGTCTGCTGTGATGTAACCCCAAAACTTGTGTCTCCAGATTCCACGTGTGGAAGAAGGGACACGCTCCGACCAACTATGCCACGTGGAGAACAGCGACAACGTCGTACCGCGTAGACTGGGCCCCAGACTTTGAACCGTACGTGGTTGTCCGCCGAGACTGTCCCGAATATGACCAGCGATTCCTGGGCTTTGGCTGGAACAAAGTTTCCCACATCATGGAGCTGGATGCGAAGGTACGGTATTCTGTCACCTGACCTCATGCTAAGCTCTTCTCCTTTGTTGGAAGGGTAATGACGGCTTGTATCTTGTGCCATTTCTCCAGGGGTATGAATTGCTGGTGCTGCCCAATGCGTTTATCATCCACATGCCTCACGCTCCCAGCTTCGATATCTCCAAATTTCGCTCCAGCGAGAACTACCGCGAGTGCGTCAAAACACTAAAGGAAGAATTCCACCAGGACTTGTCCAGGAGATACGGCTCGGCGGCTCTGAAATACATCGCGGCCGAGAGGAACCGGTGACAGGAACAAAATAGATTTGTTCTGGTTAACTTCAATAGCGAGGTAGGACTCTAGAGACGCAGACCTCGCCGGATCGAGCCGCACCGTGCCTGAAAGCTCCGCTGCCTTACCGGAGGGGAAATCCTGCATATTTCAGATGGATCCACGTGCCTCAGTCCAGACCAGCTGCAACGGTGGGACGTTTCAACACTACATAGGTTTCTCTTCTTGCCTTTGGAGGCATCTGCAGACAATCAGCCGAATCCCGCCGTGTCCGGCCCGATGCCAATATGTAGTCACAGACACTGAAGTCTTTGGACAGACCACTTATCCCGATTCGGTGTCGGAATGTTCTATATTTTATTTATTTATGTTTCATATCAAGTCGGACATAGTGCTGAGGTCAGGACGGGATTCCTGCTTGATACTTGATTACGTTTTTTTAAGATACATGAATAAAAGTCCATACACTTTTCTTACGTGGTTTCCTATTTGGTTTTTATGGTGCAGAGATACCGGGAGCCTTGTGTACTTGGCTGGCTGCGATTGTAGGTTAGATCATTGCTGACCTCTGTATTCCGACATCAAGAACTCAATCCTTTCATAGGTCAGTGAATCAGTCTGAAAAAAAAATGAATGCAGTTGTGAATTCCTTAAAAAAATATTCAAATATAAACCTGAATCCGTTTTTATTAGTTCTGCCGTCATCCCCATGAGCTCTACTCTAGACTAGGAAAGACGGGGGCAGGGCTAGGAGCCAATCGGGTGCACATGGCCAGGAGGAGAGAGCAGAGTTGATGTGTGATCAGTACTTTCCTTCACCGTCTAGTCATCAGCCTGAGGGCGGGGAGGTGACACCACTACCGTCTACCTTAACCATCACAGAGAAGTTGGTGTCAGCCTCTACTCTGTGCTGGCAGAGGTGGCTGAACAGAGTTACAGATCCTTTGGCGGATAAGACGCTTCACATATCTGCATTCTGCTGTTTGCATGGAGTTCAGCTTTAATATTCTGAATCATAGCTTCCCACATGCTAGGGTTGAAATCGGACGGTTGGCTAATGGGCAGTAAATGAGGCATTTGGAGGAATAACCAGGTGGAGAGGGCTTAGGGTGGGTTCTTCTGGTCCAGTGACACGCAGTCTGCAGGATTGTAGATACCTGAATAATGTTGTCACCTCTCTTTATAACAAGAACCATATAGAACAGCCGTGTGGGTTGACGGCAGCACAATGTGCCACATGATCAAGAAACCCTCCTCAGGTCAGCTATATGTAATGTGAGGGTTTGGGTATTATATATTCCCGTCTGTGATCTGAGCAATACTGCGATTTGGGCCATGACGGCGCAGCTGCTGAAATGTATTTAAAAGGAGTGCCAAGTCGCTGGTTCTGTATTTGCTCGCTTAATCCTGGAGTTGCTTGAAATCTCAGCCCCCCGGCATCCGTTTAGATTTTAGAACTCTCCAATGCAGCAAACGTCACTGGCGCATTCAGCATTCTAAACCCGTCAGCACCGGGTCACTATAGGAGAAACGCCACCGAGCTGGGAGCCCAAATTCTATGTACGGTAGGTGTAAGGGGATGACGGATTCTAAACAAGCGCTGTGCGAGGAGGAAGCAGACCGCACACAGGAACGAATCGTTCAGTATTTTGGAATATCCTGACTTCAAAGGCGTTTGTCAACAGAATTTTATTTTGGCAGGTATAAAAATGAAAGGCCACAGAATGAGAGGGAAGGTGTGTGTGTGTGTGTGTGTGTGTGTGTGCGTGTGTGTCCTCCTCTCCTAGACTTGCACATTTCTGAGGTACAGATACTTGTAGAAGAGACATGCTGCAACTAAACAACCTTCCGAAGACCCAGGAGAAGGTATCAGCACCGGCTAAGGGGGGTGAGGTAAGTTCTACTTCTCTGGCTTGCTCCCTTTTTGGTCTGAGAAATAGGCCAATGAAAGCATTTTGAGACCTTGCATGAATGAAGCATGGGGCTGTTATTGGCAATTTCCTTTGGAAAATGATAGTTTTCTGGCTGGTTCCCTAATCCTCTGACTTTAAGTTCCCGTTCACACCTAGGCGTGACAACATGCTCAATACAAGGAATCCCATTCGATGTCTGGCTCATCCTGGGATGTCCGTACCATCCTAGTTGTGGACCAAGAGGAAATATGTCCCTTATGAGCTCCAACCTGGCTAGGACTTTCTTGTTCCAGGATTCCTTGTCCAACAATAAGAGGAACAGGGATCATAGGAAGGAATGGGATTCAGTGTCCCATAATAAGAGGACCAGGGGTCATAGGAAGGAATGGGATTCCTTGTTCCATAATAAGAGGAACAGGGGACATAGGAAGGAATGGGATTCCTTGTTCCATAATAAGAGGAACAGGGGACATAGGAAGGAATGGGATTCCTTGTTCCATAATAAGAGGAACAGGGGACATAGGAAGGAATGGGATTCCTTGTTCCATAATAAGAGGAACAGGGGACATAGGAAGGAATGGGATTCCTTGTTCCATAATAAGAGGAACAGGGGACATAGGAAGGAATGGGATTCCTTGTTCCATAATAAGAGGAACAGGGGACATAGGAAGGAATGGGATTCCTTGTTCCATAATAAGAGGAACAGGGGACATAGGAAGGAATGGGATTCCTTGTTCCATAATAAGAGGAACAGGGGACATAGGAAGGAATGGGATTCCTTGTTCCATAATAAGAGGAACAGGGGACATAGGAAGGAATGGGATTCCTTGTTCCATAATAAGAGGAACAGGGGGTCATAGGAAGGAATGGGATTCCTTGTCCAATAGTAAGAGGAACAGGGGGTCATTGGAACGGAATGGGACTCCTTGTCCCATAATAAGAGGAACAGGGGTCATAGGAAGGAATGGGATTCCTTGTCCCATAATAAGAGGGATAGGTGCCATAGGAAGGAATGGGATTCCTTGTCCCATAATAAGAGGAACAGGGGTCATAGGAAGGAATGGGATTCCTTGTCCAATAATAAGAGGAACAGGGGGGTCATAGGAAGGAATGGGATTCCTTGTCCCACAATAAGAGGAACAGGGGTCATAGGAAGGAATGGGATTCCTTGTCCCATAATAAGAGGGGGATAGGTGACATAAGAAGAAGTGAGATTCCTTGTCCCATAATGAGGAGAACAGGGGTCATAGGAAGGAATGGGATTCCTTGTCCAATAATAAGAGGAACAGGGGGGTCATAGGAAGGAATGGGATTCCTTGTCCCACAATAAGAGGAACAGGGGTCATAGGAAGGAATGGGATTCCTTGTCCAATAATAAGAGGAACAGGGGGTCATAGGAAGGAATGGGATTCCTTGTCCCATAATAAGAGGGACAGGTGCCATAGGAAGGAATGGGATTCCTTGTCCCACAATAAGAGGAACAGGGGTCATAGGAAGGAATGGGATTCCTTGTCCCACAATAAGAGGAACAGGGGTCATAGGAAGGAATGGGATTCCTTGTCCCATAATAAGAGGAACAGGGGTCATAGGAAGGAATGGGATTCCTTGTCCCACAATAAGAGGAACAGGGGTCATAGGAAGGAATGGGATTCCTTGTCCCATAATAAGAGGAACAGGGGGCATAGGAAGGAATGGGATTCCTTGTCCCATAATAAGAGGAACAGGGGTCATAGGAAGGAATGGGATTCCTTGTCCCATAATAAAAAGAACAGGGGTCATAGGAAGGAATGGGATTCCTTGTCCCACAATAAGAGGAACAGGGGTCATAGGAAGGAATGGGATTCCTTGTCCCATAATAAGAGGAACAGGGGTCATAGGAAGGAATGGGATTCCTTGTCCCATAATAAGAGGAACAGGGGTCATAGGAAGGAATGGGATTCCTTGTCCCATAATAAGAGGAACAGGGGTCATAGGAAGGAATGGGATTCCTTGTCCCATAATAAGAGGAACAGGGGTCATAGGAAGGAATGGGATTCCTTGTCTTGAGTGTTTTGTCATCTGGGATCCCGTTCACACCTAGGAGTTTGTCGCTCAAATTGAATACTGTCCGTCACCGGCCTGGAACACGGAAGTCCTGGTGAGGTCAGAGTTTATAATTGACACATTTCCTCTTGGTCTGTGACTAGGATGTTATTGACGTCCCAGGATGAACACGACAGCCAGGCAGCTAGCATTTTCAGAGGCTCAGCAAGAACAGCCGCACTTCTCTTGGGACGTAACCTTTTTGAACTCCTGATCTGAGATGATGATGTTGGCTGTTTCCTTTAGTCTGGTCCTATTTCTATATAGGATACACGGCGGCTGTTCACATACAAGTACATCAATGGAAAGCAGGATTTATTTTTCCGCCAGTTGAACAGAAACAGTGATTCAGTGTTGTGTCATGGAGCTCCCCTCCCCCACAGCATTATCCCTGGAAGAATTTGCCTTATAAAAGCCGAATCTCCTGAGTTCAGTCTCATTTTACAGGCTTAAGTTTCTCTTTTATCCCATGACCCAGGAGGGCGAGCAGCTTCATGTACATTCCACCCAGGATCTACTGCAGGGCTGGAGCTTGGAAGGGCCACGTATTAAAGTAAGGGGCGGCTTGATGGAATCTTAGATCAGGGTGACTAGTCCCTCAGATGTCACATACAGGGTGG
>NW_017306431.1:1697278-1698554 GCF_000935625.1 Nanorana parkeri
AAGTGCCACCCCAGCCACATACATTCTGCCCAGACTCCTGGACCTGCACAGCAAGTACCATTCCAGCCATACACACTGACACATGGAGGCTAAATCCTTCTCCTGCATTAATGTGGCCCATTTTCTCAGCACAGGGTCTCTCTAAGTCCAGTACTCCTTGAGGATCCTGTGTGCCATCAGTGACACATTTCTGATATCTGGATTCATCTTTTTGCATTGGGGGGGGGGATGGGTGCAACAATTGTTACATGACCTAGTATGGTAACCTTACAATGTCGTCCTCTGGCCCTGTAGATACAAAGTAACGATGTTTGTAATAAAGGAAATTAGTGACTGGCGCCCTCTGCTGGTACCTTTGAATAATGCGCTCACTTAGAATTACACGCAGTAAGCGGAGTGCTCTGTAGTGACCAGCAATTACATCTGAAAGTCTGGAAATTGAGCAATACACGTTATTGGCTAACAAGTTTTTACCGCTACAAGCATTAAATACAATTGGGGCCCCATTCACATCTGCCTTTTCTGCACATATGTTAACACCCATGGGGGGGGGGGGTTTATAAAAACAATTGTGCCTGTTAAGCCTTAGCCTTGCTTCAATTGTGTGAGCAAGCAGTTCCGTTTTTTTTTTTTTTGTCCATTGAGGGATAGGAAATCGGATCCAAGCAGGTCCTCACGAAGGGACTCAAAACTGCAGGTCCGAATCACCTGATGGACCACTACTGAAATCAGATGAAGAGAAGCCCCTCTCCAAGACAGCAGGAACTGCACTGAGCAAGAGGATCAACCTGATGCTGAAGAACAGAACAAGGAGCTCACCAACTGAGAAAAATCTCTCCACCACAGGGAACACCAAGCCTGACCCAGAAAGAGGCCAAGAACCAACAACAGGTGGGACAACACAAACCCCTGAATAAGAGAGAAACAGACCAGAACATGATGAGGTCAACACTGGTGGAAAAATACACTGGGGGGTAAGACGGAGAAAACACAACTAACCCTTCAGATTGTGCCACGGAAGTCTCCATCATCAGCAGGAGGCTGGCCTAGGAAGACAACCAATCTTGCTGAATTAGAGATCCAAAGAAATATAGAATTATTAAAGCAGAATGCAAATAGAACCAGAAGAGGATTCACAGAGGAAGATCTATGCCCAGACAATCCAGTCGCACAAAATCCTCCAGGCACACCCAACCTTCAACAGGAATCCAACATGCGTCACTCCAGCAATGGTTTCTGCCGGCCAGGCAGACAATAAACACTCGGGTGTGCAGGC
>NW_017306431.1:1698729-1709074 GCF_000935625.1 Nanorana parkeri
GGGGGGGGGGGGGTGAGAGCCAGATTATTTGGCATCATCTGTAAGGGAGACAGTGCTACTAAGAGTACAACTCTCTGTACATAGGTCTCCAAGAGAGATCTCCCACTACCTTCCTGAAGGGGAAGGCACATCAACATCTAGATCCAACAGAATCCTATCTTGGAGCCTAAATCATAACAGGGTCCCCTGGGGCAGGGGGAGAAACAACTCTGCTCACTTCAAGAGACTGATGGGGTCACACCAGGAACTACCTGGCCCATAGACACTATTAAGGGAATTTATCAGAATCTGGAGCAGTTGCCCATGGCCACCAATCAGCATTACTCTTCAGTTTGTTCAGGTAAGAATTGAAAATAAGAGAGAAGCTGATTGGTTGCAGTGCAAATCTGCTCCAGTTTTGATAAATTCCCTCTATGTATGTCTTGTGTAATGTCCAGACCCCAAGCAATAGGAGGGGCTGAGAAGGCTTGAAAGGGGAGCATCCTAAGAGGGAATTCCTCCACAGCTCCACACACCCCTAACTGGGGTAAACAGGGAGACTTGACGTTCGTGACAGGGAGAAGACCTTTTAGCGAGTTTTTCAGCCTCGCCTACCAGTGAGAAGTAGCTACCAATACTAGACACCTGCAAAGGGCCAATCCAACCGAATATTATTATTATTATTATTATTATACAGGATTTATATAGCGCCAATAGTTTGCACAGCTCTTTACAATATAAGGAAGACATTACAATCACAATACAATTCAAGACAAGATGGTAAGAAGGGCCCACAATCTAAAAGGGAGGGGCAAGTGATACATGAGGAGGGGAATACTGAAAGTGTTAGGCCTTTCAGACTGATGCTTCAGGCAAAAGGTCCAAAGAGCTGATTCTAATCAGCCCACCACAATAAGGTTACCAGGAAAGGGCACTTCAGCAAGTCAAAGGTCCTGGTCAACCTTTTATAGGAAGTCCCTGTGGGGAAGGATGCCACGAGGGGTACCATGTGCCATGAGGGGGGTTGTAAAAATAAATAACCCCAAGTCCAGGGGATCCTTCTAAGAAAAGTTACTACAAACCTCAGGGGTGTGGCACCTATTATTCAGATCCAGATCAAAACTACTTTATTCTTCTAAGAAAAGGAGTGAGTGTCCCAATAAGGAATTAACTCCAACACCCTAGCCCCCTTTTGGACAAGGGCAAGCAGTCCCAGCATATAGGAAATCCAGGGACCTTAGAAGAATTGCATTGTGTTTGTGCAATAACATGAGAGGGATAGTGAGGAACTGTGAGCTAAAAGGGAATATCCTCTGCCCACAAGGGCCGGAAAGGAAATTACCTAAAGACCTATCCAGCTGTACAATCAACCCCCCTTGTAGAAGTGGGTGGTCACCTTCATGCAGAATCATTTCAAAGTGGTTAAGAGACCTCTGGCTTCAAGCCCTGCTGACCATAGTGGGAGTCAGGCTCTGAGGGTCAGTGAATAGCTATAGCTGAAGTAGATGTGGAAGAGGGATGGGCTTCCTCAGACTCCTCCACAAACCTCTTTCTTTGATGCAGGAGCACAGTCCTGGTCCTCCGTGCCGTTGCTAAGCATGGTGTCAAGATCAAGAATGAACAAACCAACATCTCTCCAAGGCTAAGGGAGTCAGAAGCTCCCTTAAATGTGGCATCCGGATCCCAATCCATGCAGACATCTGTACAGGCATCAGTCCCGTGTGAAATTGTAATAAGCCATCACACCTGAAGGTCAAAGCTCCAGACATTGTTTCATCCGCTATATAAAATTGGGGCCTACCCTAGCGGTGGAGGGATCTTTTTTGGGAGAATCCACCCATTCAGACAAGTCATCATCAATATGGGGTGGGGAGGGTAAGACCAGACATTTCAAACTAGATATTGAGGAATTCTAGCTGTCCGTCTGTGTGATTGCAAAATGTAAGCACTCCCCCTAAACCAGCTAAGTGGTCTTCCTGTTAAGGTGGCTCATTGCTGTTTCTGCAGTGAGGGCCGACCACTACAACTTCCCTCTCCATTCCCTATAGAGGAAGGAATTGAACAGCGGGTGTGGTGGAAAAATCTTTGCAGCTGTAGGAGCCCTAAAAGGGCAGCAGGCTGATCCTCCATGCGCAGGGAAGAACATAGTGCAGCTATCAGGGCAACAATCCCCCACCCCTAGTAAACCAGGGGTCTGCAGAGCCCAACAATGAAACAGCCGATTATGATGATCACCCTAAAACAGTTCTGTTATACTGACATCTGTTCCTTGTAGGGGATGTCAGGTAAATGCCCCCAGAACTACTAGGGGGGGGTATAGGCTGAGGTCACCTGTGGCAGCAAGACTGTGCTGTGTGTGTCTTAAGACATGCCACTTCCATGCAGTGGTAATGCAAGTAGGCCCAATTTGAGGCAGAGCCTCTGGTACTCACAAATCCAGTTGGCTGGTGCTGATGAGGGTTAATGGCCGGAAGTGGAAACAAACCAGAGATTCATATGATGCTTCAGGAGCAGGAGAGCAGCAGTGGGATGGTTCTTGCTCGAAGCTGAATGATGGGAAAGTGAGTGCAGAACATGTGTGTGTCATTCCACCCAATGCATGATGTCCTCAGCCTTACCATGGTACATCAGCAGGGGCAGGAAATGTAATCAGTGGTCTAAACTGGTAGCTCCCAGTGCTTCAGCCCAACTGGCCTTACATAGTGACTGAGTCTTCAGAGACTGTGCCATGGCTGCGGACATGAAAAAGCATGCCACGGTTAGCCAACACAGTACACTTAGGTCTTGAAAGAGACACGATGCAGAGCCCAGTGGCCAAAGCTCACTTTCCCGGCTAGCCACCCCACACTTCCAGGTCAGCAGGTTCTGGGTACGGCCTCCAAAAGCTATGGCTAAGGATGATCTGGATAGCCAGTATGGAGAGACAAGCTCAAGCAGCGAGGAATCTTGACTGACGTTCCTGAGGAAAACTTCCATGAATGAAATAAGCTGGCACTTATCTGAGCACAGCCGAGGACACGGCCTCCAATCTTCTAAGACAATAGCGAATATTGAGGTACACCGGGTAGAGGCCGGCAGTAGAACTTGCCCGTGTCTGAAGCTCTGTGTCCCGTAATGGACCATAAAGAAAGCAGATGGCATTTTTGCAGACAAAGGTAGGAGGGACGAGAGAAGATGTACGAGTCTGTGTAGGATACTGAAATTCTGCTACAGGAAGAAGTCTAAAAATCAGTTTGTAACTCAATTGAAATTAATATTTGCCGAAAATACTTTGTTTATAGTTGAAGGAGCATTCCGTTGAACTTTGTGTCTTCCATACATGCAGCGCAGCTTCTCGGCAACAGATGCAGTGTTGCCAATCCAGAAATCAGTGGGCAGGACTAGGTGTGCTCCGTTACTGACTGATGTGAACCACCAGTGACTATGCTCAGCCCCCCCCCAGCGCAACATTTTTTCATTCCACTGTAGTGCAAGCAGACACGGCCTACAAGTGGCAACTCTGTTCTGGATTCAAGAGCAGTGCAGCATGGTTGCCACCCCATTTGACAAAGCTGCATTGTGTGGACTTCATAGGCAGGCTCATTGTGTACTTGGGGTACTTTGCAGGGGAACCGAAAGTAAACTTTAGGCGCAGATGCAATTAAAAGCGGCAGCACATATTTTTGAATGGGAGGCCACAGCGCTTATGTCAAAGAAAACAGAAGACATGACGATGTTTTTCATTCACTTTTATTTAATAAAAATGTTAAAATAAATAGATACAAATTGATCAGATGCTCTGTGTTTACCCCCCTCCCGCCCAGCCCTATCATGTCCCTAAAACTCTAAACACAGCTTTACCAAAACTGAAAACACAGACTTCCAACTTTACAGAGAAGGCAGGAGGAGCTCTGGCCCCGATGGGTGGAAACCTCCTACGTATGAAGTAGGGTATACAAGGTTACAAATTCGTATGAACGTTGTACACAACTTGGATCATCATAGTGAAGGAAACCGCCATGAACTGAAAGACATTTTCTGTTCAAATCTCTCATCACTGATCCTTCGAGGGGAATACCGACGTCTGAAATGTTCATCAACGGAAGGTGAAGTAATGAGAGAGATGTTTTCTTTTGCACGGGCGCATTGCTACCTCCATGAATACGTTCGATCGGCAATGATCGAAAAACCCAAAATACACATTTACAATTTTGTTCGTTCCTTCGGCGTTCCCTGTTCCTATGGCAGTTTCGTCTGTTGGCTACATCGTATTAATAGATATTCCAATGTCCTGAACATGACTTTTCCTTATAAAAATTCTAACCGTGTATACCCGACTTCACTAGGAAACCTGTTATTTCCTACATAAGATCGCCATGTACAATGAGCCCTTGCATTTCACTGGGAGGGGAACGTGGCCACAGACGAGGGAGAGCTGCCCTACCAACACTACATTAGAAATGCCTTATGGCTATATACCGCAAGCAATGGGCCGAGCCCTGAAACAGACCCGCACGTCGAGTGATGTGACTGATCCAGAGGCTGGGGGACCTGCTTCTCATACAGGGGCTCTGTGGCCTGTAATGAAGCAGCTATGGGATTCCTGTGGAACATTTGGGTCTTATTTAATAACAAACTGCATTGCTACAGGGGCAAGAGCCTGTAAGGATTAGGACCGAGCGGCCCAGCTACAGGGGCAAGAGCCTGTAAGGATTAGGACCGAGCGGCCCAGCTACAGGGGCAAGAGCCTGTAAGGATTAGGACCGAGCGGCCCAGCTACAGGGGCAACAGCCTGTAAGGATTAGGACCGAGCTACAGGGGCTAGCGCCTGTAAGGATTAGGACCGAGCAGCCCAGCTACAGGGGCAAGAGCCTGTAAGGATTAGGACCCAGCGGCCCAGCTACAGGGGCTAGCGCCTGTAAGGGTTAGGACCGAGCGGCCCAGCTACAGGGGCTAGCGCCTGTAAGGATTAGGACCGAGCGGCCCAGCTACAGGGGCTAGCGCCTGTAAGGGTTAGGACCAAGCGGCCCATCGGGTCTGCACCATATGTTATTAAATAAGCTCACAGCTCTATAACACAGTCGGCCAGATAAGCTAAGAGTGGCGGTTGCTCAGGAATACAAATGGTCACCGGTCTTATTTAGGAGCATCGCATGTCAAATTATCATGTTGCAGCACATATAGCTTACATGGCGCATAGTAGACCGTGTAATGGTTGCGCCATCACCTTCCTGGCGCATTACCTATGCGCCAAATATTGACAAAGTAATTTTCTAAACCTTTAGGCGCAGACTGTGTGACTTTTTCTGCAGTGTCACACTTGGGATCCTTCTACAATTGGTGAACTTGTTGAATCTTTCTTCTCAAACCCCTTAAATGAAACTATTTGGAGCATCCCACAAAAATAAAAGTTTGTGTGACAAATATTTGGCGCACTGACAATAGTTTATCTGGCCCACTGTATTATAAACACAAAGGTCCAATTGCCAAGGCAATCCTTTTATCTTCTTCAAGTGGCCTTATCAGCATATCTCATGAAAGGTGCCATCTTGAATAAGTTCTTCACCAGAAGCCGGTGGCATTGCTGGGACACGAGGCAAAAGGACCAGTAAAGCCCAACTGAAGTCTCTCACCAAATTTTCTCTTTATAATCCTGTAACGTACGGAGTTATGGATTCGATGCATCCTCACTTAGAAATGCCTTACAATACCTTTCTCGGTTACTATAAATGTACTTCCCCCTCCACGGCCCTGTGCTGGCAGAGCTGAGTAACTGCCACACCCCTCACCACGGCTCTGTGCTGGCAGAGCTGAGTAACTGCCACACCCCTCACCACGGCTCTGTGCTGGCAGAGCTGAGTAACTGCCACACCCCTCATCACAGCTGTCCTCACATATACTTGTACTGCCAATAGGGGTGGGCCTGACCAGGTCAGTAAGATTACACTGAAGAGTGTGCTCAAAATCTGGTGCCTAGTTGAATGCAGTCACATATGGACACCCCGGGCAACTCATTGTACAACATCTATCAACCGCAATGTCTATTTCCATGACTTCATTGGAGCTTCATGTGGGCGGTACACCAGCCATACCTGAAGAGATGCTAACCTATCAAATTAGCAATTTAAAAACCAAGAGGCAACAGGAAGCCAATGTGCCTATATTTGTAGCTGGTGGCCACTGGGTGACAGTTGCCATAAATTCCTAGGAAACCAGTTATATCACTGAGTGACAAGGCCAAACACTGGACCACCCACATATATCTGTAGAAGACAGGTACACTCTAGGGCAGTAATCTAATGCTCCAATGTATGTAACAACTTACTTGTTCAGTACTAAGTGAGCTTACAGATGGCCATTTTGTCAGGAAATCATAGCCGGCACCCTATACGTCACAACACTACAACACAGTGTATGCCTCTGCAATGTCCAGGGAGCATGGGGCCAGTAATCCATTAACGGTTTCCTGTTGGCCGATATGGAGGACCTATCGGTTAAACGAAAGGGACAGTTACAATACACCGAAATGCCAGCTGCTGTAATGATAAGATAATGCAATAAGGCACTTTAGACCGTGCTCACTGCATCCATTCCTGGAGGGAGCTCTCCAGTGGAACCGATTCTTATGTGAAGGTTTTCCCAGGAAGGTGGAGGAGTGAGAGAAAGCAATGGCAGGGCTGGACAAGCCCACAGACATCAATATCCTTTGGCCAGAACTGCAAGAAAGGGTGCACCAAATCACTGCCTGCCCCTCATACAAGGTAAAAGAAAAAGTGCGTTACACATGCATACGCCATCTTATGTTGTATGTTCAACCTTCCTACAAGGGGGGGTGTTGAATTCGTACCAGTAAGAATAAGTAGCCTTTATTTTAGGCAGCCATAAGCAGCCCAGGATTGTATCATCCTCCACACATGGGGGTTATTTAGGAGGCAGTCTGAAAACACGAGATTCTGAGCCTGGAGAGAAGTGATAGATTTGGTGCATCCTTACTAATCTCTGTGCAGGGAAAGCACTGAACTGAGGTCTACCCACTACTCCCACCATCTATCCTCTGTGGAGGAAACCTGCCATGCTGTGCTGTGCTAGTGAAGTCTAAACTCCCCTACGGTTTAAACAGGAACTCCCAGCAAAATAAAAATCCAGTTACGTGTTTATTGTACCAAAATACTGCTCGTTTATCTGCCTGAAATCTATCTATTTATGTTGTCTTCCTGCAGAAATCAGATAGAATGGGGGGAATGCAATCAGGCGGGAATGTATTGCACAGTGCTGACAATCTGACAAGTTTTCAGGCACTGGGAGCTGAATAAAGAGGTGTCTGGGCAGATGACAGGAGGAGGGCACAGAGTGAGGTGAAGCAGATTTATTGCCCAATGAGGGGGCAGCTAATACAGGAAGTTGTATCCTCCTTCCTGATTCAGATCTGCAGCTGCCCATGTGATCTGCCCAGCTTGCCAATTGGAAAACAAATCATCATTGCCACAATGGTGGCTCAATATGCAAGCCGGTGACACAGGAAACTGTAGAGTTGAAGCAGGAAATAGCTGTGTCACTTGTCTGATTGCACAGGGTGGCAGAGATGTATACAACACAAGACTGTGTGAACACAACTATCAGTCCTTTGGCAGGTAAAGCAGCTGAAAGCTGATCATAATGAGGATAGAGTGTCAGAACATTCATCACAAGGGCCCAGTCTACATGAAGTCTGATGGATGTCCTACAGCACTGATCCTGGAGGGGGGAATACACTACATAGCCATCTATTAGTGGAGCTGCCCTTTAAGAAATCGTGCACAGCACTTCTGAATGACCTTGGTACAATGATGAGAATTTTGTAGTCCTTGCTGTTTAACAGCAATAGGTTGTCCTCTACGGCCAGGTATGACAAAAGGCTGCTTTGACATCTGCGGTACACGGCCATAGGGGTAGAACAGGATGAATACCATTTGGGATAAGATGGGGCCTACCACAGATGTGATGGGTATCAGGTGCACTTCGCTTTAAGATAATGGCATGGGGGTCGGGGGGACCAGACCAATATTTCTAGGCTATAGAAAGCCATGACATCTATGTCCCTCGTGTGAAAGTGTCCTGAATGTACTCGGGGTCTCCAGTTTCAACATAAACCTTTCTATAGTTCCAAATGGCAGGGCTCTTTAGAACACTATTTTTTTTGTTCAGCCCGTGGGTTGAATGAAATAAATAGAAGAGTGTACGGCCAGCTTGACACTTCACTGGGGTTATGCTGGAGGCCAGTGTATATTTATTTGCTGCTTGGATTTCCTCCTTAAATGAAAGCTTTCCTGAGAGATACATTGAGGCGGCCATTGCTAACTTCTCTTTTAAAAAGAAAATGCTGAGAGTCTGGCTGTCACCTCAACACTCGTATCAATACTTTGAGGATTATACAGATAAGGACTGCTGACTTTGCTCTTCATGAACAGTTGGTCAGTATCTTGATGTACTGAAGCCAGAGGGTTGGTATATTAGCCAGGCAAAAACATTTTCAGTCAACATTGGCACCCCCGAAAGGGTTTACTTTAACTCTTCACACTGAAAATTGTACCCGTTCATCTGGGGGTCCAGTGCACACATGGTCCTACATGGAAAGCACATGTAACATGTGAATGGCACTGTTCATACTGGGCTGTGTCACCGGGCACAGTGAAGGGCATCCTCAGATCATTTTCATGCTAAACACACACAGCTCATTCTGACCTACAGCTTGCAGGACGTGACTATGAACCACGCCGGAGCCTCAGGTATGTTGGAGACAGGCTCTCCTATCCTCCTTAGAGCAGAACTGAATCATGGAAATCGTGTCCTATGGCCTCCGAGAACGTCTGGCCTCTTCTTCAGGCAAAACAAAAGTGTTATGCCTGTTATGCCTTAAGAGAAGACCAGACGGTCTCGAAACGTCGCTAAAGTTATGCGACACTTTGATGGTCAATAAAAGAAGATTGACTACAAAAGTTTCTGGAGTGCGAGTGACTTTCTACCAGTTACAGTTTCTAACAGGCAGAGGCATCTGCGGTCGCTCCAGCACTTCTCAGAAGTGTAAAAGGCCCACATCAAAGCAAAGGGAGGGGGGTGCGGAGAATGATGACGGCCTAATAGATCCAGTACAAAAACACCAGAACCTACACAGATTGCACAAACAGCCGCACCAAATCACACACATCAAACCTTATACACAACGAATCCGAAGAGACTGGAGGATGCAAACAAATGCACGTTTGTTCAGAACATACCTTTTTCTTGGAGATTTGGTTTGGCCGTTCCTCCAGTCTACATGAGGTTTCCTTTTATCCCTACTGGTGGCCTGGCTCTACTTTGGCATCATGAGGTTTAGCTCGGTGCACAGGACTGGTACCTAATTAGTGGATTATTACAAATAAAAGGTTGCCTGAATGTCTTTTAATGTTTATATAGAAGACAGCCATTGTACAGGAGAAAAAAAAAATCGGACCTGAAAGCAATGCAAAAATAATATGTCGAGATCAGGGCAACCTATGACTGAGCTGCAAAGGCTTTACTGAAGACTACTAAGAATAGGCAAATCAAATGTAAACCTTGTGTATCAAAATCCACTGAAAGTGCACACAACTGTCTGTATTATCTTACCGATCTAGTAACACTAGGAAGACTTTTATGTAATCATTTGTACCTGGGCCTGCTTATTTCACTTATATATTAAAGCCAAAAAAAAAAAAGTAGAACAACCCACAAATATTCACAGACTCACTATGGACTCCCTGTGTCCTCCCCACTCCTGCCAGTCCTGCTCATCTGTCCTCACAGATTGTAGTCGGCTCTGCTGCAGTCTGGCTCACACTGCTCTGATTGTAAAAGGGCTTCATAAGTGTCGGGAACTGCTGTAACGCATGGACTCTGCAAGCCAGAAGACATCAAACACACCTTTTTATCAATCCCCTCCCTTCCCCCTGCCAAAAAAAAAAATCCCCTGAACAGTCTAGTCTGCTTTACTAATACTTTCACATTTGTTTTCATTTTTGTTTAAATCTCAAATAAATAGGTCGGTAAGTTACCAAAAAGTCATTTCTCATTGAGATGCTGGCACGTATTAAAAAAATAACATACATCTGTCTACCCATTTCTACGCTGTGGGGGGAGGGGTGGGGGGCAAGGATTGGGCACCGTCGGCAGCTAATGTCTACTCTAGGGCCCGTCGATGAGAGAGGCAGGTAGTACTGCGAGACTTGGAAGTGCCCCAACCCTGCTCAGACGCACAGATAAAAGGAAAACACATCAGAAGGACCTTAAATACTGACTCAAACACACGTTCCTCCTTCAAGCCCCCTCCAAGTTTTCTGTGGCCAGGTCATCAAAATGAAGCATGACATTTTTAGGATTTTTTTTTTTT
>NW_017306431.1:1709135-1716908 GCF_000935625.1 Nanorana parkeri
TTGCCCCCCCCCCCCCCCCCCCCCCCCTCTCTCTGGCTCCACATTTCAATTTGCAGAAGGAGGAGCTCTCCGAAGCTCAGTGTCCACACACACATCTCAAGAACAAACAAAAAAATCGCAAAGAAAGAATAACAAAAAAAACAAAAAATAGACTGATATCTATGCTTGCTGTGGAGGCTGCTGCAGGCACACACTGGTGTAAAGAGAGTAAAGATTTGATTCTATTTGTCACTTGGCATGGTGCTGGCATGAAAACGCCGGCTCACACGTGGAACACACAGAATAAAAGGTTGATTGGCAAAACTCCAGTGCTTACGCCCCTGTCCTGGGATGCTTCTGATCCTGTACGTCCCAGAAAGCGGTTCGGACGCGCTTTTGTCTTTTCATAGTACCCTCGGTCACAGGACAGCAGGTCACTTAGTCTCTTCTGCCTGGGTGCAGTTCTGGACTGGTGAAGGAAAGGAGGCTGTGGCTGGCTTGGGGTCAGGAGGGGGGATGTTGGCAGTAGCACTGCAGTCCTGGCTGTGGTTAGAGGTCACCTCTGAGTTGACAGGTTGTTTGGTGAGGTCGATATCCTGAATGAGCCGGATAAGACGTTTCACTTTGTCCAAGGAGCTGTGCATGTCTTTTTGCCGGGACAAAACGCTGTTCTTCATGTCTATGCATTTCTGGAAAACAGCAAAAAAGAAGCTTAAAACACCCGGCAGATACAAAGAGGCCAATTTATAAAAAGAGCTAAACTAAAGCTGTAGACCGTATTCCAGAGGTGCCCGTGCATACCTCCGGCAGCTTTCAGTATCCTCTGATTCGCCCAAATTCCCGGCTCTGACCTCTGGGCAATGCTGAAGCTTGACGCTAAACCCTTCCCTCCCCCCTCACATTCCTATTGGCCAATCACTATGAGAGCCAGTTCACACCAGAACTGCGTGCGTCTGCGCAGCTGCAGTGCAATGCATTTTCCCGTGATTGATGCATTTGTTTTTTTTAAATGGGATTTCAGGTGCGTGCCAGTGCATTTGCATTTCGAGACTAACAAACCAATCCTCAACTCTGCCCCAAGCTACGTCACCAACCATGTCTCCATATATCACCTTTTCACTGCTCCCAAGACTTTCTTCTCTATATTTCCCTCATCACCTTCTCCCATGCTCGCCACCAGGACTTCTCCAGAGCCAATCCCATCCTCTGGAACTCCCTACTCCGGCCATCTCCTAGTCTGTCTGCTTTTAGGTGATTCCTGAAAACTCCTCTATAGAAGCCTATCCTGCCATAAGGCGCTGTATAAATCCTGTATATTATTATATCAACCCACAAATCCTTGCAGATCCTCTACAATCAAGACTAATTAAAACAGATTAATGAATAATCATTATTGAACATATCACTTTAGATTCATTTGAATAAATCAGCATTTGGGAATACACAGAGTACTGTAAAGCTACATAAAAACCTAAAGCAAGCTCTGGTCAGAGGAGACTAGGCAACTGCTGGACAGGCTACAACCAAGCTAGAGCTGATCAATTCCCAGGAAAACCAGCAATTATGTCATGAGGGATTCCTAGTCATGGTTCACCACGGCAGATGTCCCAGAAGCAGGGGGGATGCCGGTGACAGCTGTAAACAGGGATCTTTACTAAAGGGTTAATCCAATTTCCTGCCCGCTTACCGATATGGAGCTGCTGAGTTGTTTCACTTTCTGCTCTAGTTGCTCTCGCTCCTGTTTCAGCTCAGAGCTCCACTTGAGTAATTTTTGCTTCTCTTCTTCTTTTGCTTTTTGTTTTAGAAGAATAAAAATGTTACATTTGGTATAACAGGACGTCCTGTACAGTTTGCAGGAGTGTGAGAAACACAAACATATATACATACACAGACACACACACAGACATTTTCTAGCAAGCAACAGAAAATAGAACCCCCGCCCCCCCCCCAGTAATCTCTATATAGAAGAACATTGTACACTACATTTACCATCCAGATGTGAACACAGAGACCCTCTAGACTAGGGGTAGGCAACTTTGACACTCCAGTTGTGGAGTGCGTACAAATTCCATCGTGCATCTGCTTCTGGAAGTCATATCTGTGGCTTTAAGAATCTTGCAATGCATTGTGGGCAGTTTCCTCAACAGCTGGTGTGCTGAGGTTGCCTACCCCTGATCTAGACCTTCTGTATTGACAACTGGCCAGTGCAGAGGCTTCTGATGTCAAACAGGAAAATGGAGGGTGCAGGGCCACCTACTCATCATAGAAGCTACTGCTTCTAGGCTCAATAGGCAGTCTGTCTGATCCTGGCTTCAAAATTTTGTGGATCACTGACCTAGAACAAGTATGCAGCCAGCGAAGTCTAAACTCCTGTACACCATGCTTGTTTTTAGGCCAATGCTTGACCAGGTAGTGCAGTCAGAATTAGGATGGAACAAGCTACACTTTAAAAACCAAGCAATGGAAGCTCCACTACTTATATCCAACAAGTTCCATTTATTAAAGTGACACTAACTCTAAATCTTAAAAATAAATTTCAGTACCTGAACTATTAATACAAATATTTGTGTATCACTCGGCTGTAGATCCTCAAATCATCTCTGAATTGGTGCCGACACTGTCCTTCCTTCTGGAGGGGGACTACTTTTGTTCCCCATGGCCCCTGTGTATGTAAAGTAGTCACCGCTCCAAGCTCGCTCCCGGGATGGACTACAATCTCATATTTAGTTTACTCATTTTAATTGAGATTGTAGTCCATCACAGGAGTGAGCTTGGAGCGGTGACTACTTTATAACACGCACAGGGACCATGAGGAAGAAAAGTAGCCATTCAGTACAGCGTTGCATGACTGAATAAACGTCAAAGTACTGCAGCGCTGAACACTGAAAAATGGCCGGGACCGGAAGGTGGTCTAAACACCTGGTCTTGAAGTGGTTAAGATTTAAAAAGGAGAACTATGAGGTGAGTGCTTTTCACTCACCTCATAGTTCTAGCCGACCTGTGACAATGAGACTGTCACAGGTCGGCTCAGTAGATCGAGAAGTGAGCGAACAGATACCGGCGTTCGCTCACCTCTCGATCCTGTCAAAGCTCTCTGCCGTGACAGGGGAGGGACTCAATTCCCCCCTCCCCGCTCCGCAGCGCTGACTGGCGGAACGGACGGACGGGGGGGTAGAGGGGTACAGCTGGCTCTGCCTCTAGATAGGCAGAGCCAGCTGTCAGTCACGCAGCTGGGCGGATCCAGACATAATTGTCGGGATCCGCTTCAGCGTCTCAATATACCGCGAGCAGTAGCTCGCGGTATACTGAGCTTAGGGTGACGGGAGGACGCTAGTTTGTGTCCTCCCATTACCCTAAGGAGAACTATGGGGAAAAGCCTTAACCACATAGTTCTCCATGTTCAGTTCTCCATGTCCAGTCTGTTCAGTGATTAACTCCTGAGTCTAGTGTCTCCTTAACATCTTTGGTACATAGAGCAGCTTTTGCATTTCCACTTGTATAGGGAGAAAAGTATTTGACACACAAAACCCAGTTGACACAGGCCCTTAAAGTGTCCCAGGGATCCTTTATTTATTATTATTAATGAGAAGGTTGCAGGAGGTGGGGAACATTTTTCATTAAATGCAGGGATCGGTGGAAGTTCCTACAATGCTTGTAAACTAGCAGAATGCATCTTGAACCGGAATAAATGAAACAAGAACAGCAACCAAGATGGGTCTAATGCTGCTGTGCTTTGACGGCCAATGCAGCAACACTCAGGAGAGAAGCGGAACATTTAAAGCTCCACTAACACCTATATTTTAGGGGTGATTAGGGATTACTGTGTCGGAAACTTGCATTTACCTTCAGCAGGAATCCCTAATATGCCATTTACAAGCGGCAGCCATTCAAGTTAATGAACAGATGACAGACGCTACATTTGAACGCTGGCACACCACGTTATCGTATCTGATACGATTACATGCGGTTAGGAATCATTCACTATCCCTGGATGCATCAAATTTTCCAACCACAAGCACTCAGCAACGTGTTAACCTCTTCTGTACTGCTTCAATTGGTTGGGTAACCTGCCATTTAAAGGGGGCATCTATCAATTTATGACAAGCCTAATAGGGTCATGCTTCATGCACATGAGCTATCTGCTGCTTCTGACCTCTGTGAGGTCCTCATGCTCAGGATATGAAATATGACAGAGGAGACACCAGACCCACCTGCTTTATATGCAATATATGAGTGAACAATGGCTAACGTCCCGGGCCAGGGAATTGCTTCCTCTTTCTTGAGCATCTGGAAAAAATATCAAACAAAAGGCATTAAAAATAATGCTGCAGATAGAATTTAAAGATCTGCAGAGCAATACAAAAAACAGTTACAACTATACGATGACACAACAAAAGTACAAAAATGAACAAAAAGCATTATAAAAACATACCTACATGTATAATCCGAATTAGACATAATATGCACAAGCTGATTTAAGCAATAACTTCAAAATAAGACTTTTGCTGCTTCAACTACTGAATTCCTGGAATTGCCAACTCATGCGCAAAAAATTAATATCTGGCCACACATAATGCACCCAAGTCAAAGGCGGCCTGCTTTGAAATGAGCACTTTTCTTCTGATACAGTTACTAGTAGCAGCTGATGGGTAAATGGTCAGAACTGTTGCCTTGTAGCACTGGCGTCCTTTTTTGAATTCCCACCAAGTGCGCCTTCCATGTACAATTTGTTCTTCCTGTGTGTGCTTGCAGTCCAGGTTCCTCCCGAAGCACAAACAGCACATATATACATTCTTGGCTCTAGAGAGCTTATGTGCACGGGTGATAGCTGCAGGGAACGTAGACTGCAAAAACTCTAAGGCTGGATTCACACCTAGGCGTATCGAATATGCGCATTTGCCGCACGTCTTTACACCCTCATTCATAAAACCTCTTGCATTCTTTCTACAAAATACAAGGGGTTCCGAGACTGGAAGGGGACGGGAGGGGCAGATGCCCGATAGGACTGCCCCACAAACAAAACAAAAAAATACTGAGCAGCACAGTGGCATAATGGTTAAGGAGTGGCATAAGGAGTTTGCATGTTCTCCCTGTGCTTGTGTGGGTTTCCTCCGGCTGCTCCTGTTTCCTCCCACACTCCAAAATACATGCTGGAAGGTTAATTGGCTCCTGTCTAAATTGGCCCTAATATGTGAGATAGGGACCTTAGATTGTGAGCTCCTTGAGAGCAGGATCTGATGTGAATGTGCTTGTTAAGCACTGCGTAAATTGTCAGTGTATATAATAAATAAACAGGAGCTTTTATGAATGGATAAGGGTGGAGGAAGGACAATATTCTTCACTCTATGAGCACTGGAACTCACAGCAGCAGGGCAGATAGCAGTATCTGGTATGACAACTAAAGCTGGCCAAACACTGCTTAGGTTTTCCAAAGAGTTTTCGTTTGACTTTATATTAGTTGATGGGGTAACTTAGCTGGATCAATCTAAAGTAAATATAAATTTTTTTTTCCTGGAGCTCCACTTTAATAACCAGAGAATTATACAGGAGATCAGATCATGTAAAAATATACCGCAAGACTAAGCAGGGCAGTGTTTTTTATATCTTCCAAATACAGATGTCCAGCGAATCATCACACAAGGGGACCACCTATAGTGCACATCCAATACACACCTAACATCACTCACACAATGTTTGCCTGTGCGCAAATCTATGGCAGCTCTATTCTATAAGCCAATCATACAGTAAAATATTCAAAGCTATCACCTGATTGTTCTTGTTTATGCAACCTTTACTGCATCCTTCAAGAACTAGAACCACCGTGATAAAAATCTATATCATGTATCCAGTTTACAGGTATCACCTCTAACCAGTTTATTTAATGAGGAAACACACTGCCACATGACCTATACACAAGTGGCAGTATGAATCCGAATACCAATATACACACATGGCAATATAGTTCTACATTTCATGAAATAGACCTTTCAGTAAAAAATAAACTAAAAATGTCTTATTTTTTTGCCTAGGAGAAGAACTAAAGTTATAAGTCAATAAACGACACCTCACCACCTTAGAATTATTGTTTACAAACATGACCTTTTCGTGTTTGAACACTTAAGAGATCTCTACTAACAATATAATTTACAGCAGAATGCCCCGCTTTAAAAAAAAGAAATACCCTTGAAGTACGGCATCCCCACACTGCAAGGTTTAAAGGAGAACTATGCCATGAGTGATTTCCACTCACCTCATAGTTCTAGCCGACCTGTGACAATGAGACTGTCACAGGTCGGCTCAGTAGATCGGGAGGTGAGGGAAAACATACCGGGTTCCCTCACCTCTCGATCCTGTCACGGCTCTCTGCCGTGACAGGGGGAGGGGCTGGATTACGCTAGTTTGTGTCCTCCCGTTACCCTAAGGAGAACTATGGGGAAAAACACTGACCCCATAGTTCTCCTTTAAATACTCTTTCCAGACCAGAGATAGAGAAATGAGCTGTAATACTTACCTTATTTCGCACTCCCCCAGCCTCTATCACTCTCCACGTCTCTCTGATGCCCCGGGTTGTGACGGGTCCTCGCTGTCCTCACATACAATGCAGAACTATTGGCCCTGCATTGTATGTCATGATGTCATAGTACGACCACCAGCCAAAGAGAAGAGGCTTCATGGGACGGGTAGTACAGCATAAAAGGAAGCCTGCCAGAGCAAGTGATATGTATTACCCTATATTCCTCTACCCCTGGACATAAAGAGCATTAAACCCTTGCAATGTTGGCAGGCATTTTTTTTTTCTGATGCCGGGAGTCTCACACGGGTGGACAAATAATGAGTTACTGGAGGCTGCAATACTTACCTTTCCTGGAGTAAATCTGCTGGTTCCAAGCTCCTTCCGGTGTTGACCAATTAACCAAACGTCTAGGCATTTGATCAGTGGATCTCTGCTTGGCCAATCTGATGCTCAACAGAAACCAAATGCCTAGGGTTTGGGTTATGGGAGCAGCACTGAAGGTAGCCTATGGCAGAATTTTCTCCAGTAAAAATAAGTATAACAGCCCTTTTTTCTACGCTTTAGTTTGCCATCTAAGGCTTATAACACAGCTTTACATAACATTTATGTATAGGTTCAGTGCTAGCCACACACATTTATTCTTTTATTCTCTCCGCCAATATCCACCTGTAAGGAAAAAAAAGTCAGTTTGGGTTGGCTTGACCCTTATACACTGTAACATTAATGCTTACAAGCACGACTCTTGTTATTAGCAATAACATTATCAATCTGACCAGCATTCAGATTACCAGGCCATGTCTGGCTGTAGTACTGTGAAGAAATTTGTGATCTGGGACGCTTCCTCCTGTAAGGGAGTAAGACTTGGCTGCCATATTACAGTACTGCTCTTCAGTCAGACCTGAAGGGAAGATTCTGCAGTGCAAGAAGAGACTGGGGGGCGGGGCAAAGCTCAGGAGATCTAGCAGTCAATGGGGCTTTAGTATAGTGCTCCCTGTATCTGTCTATCACACGGTACCTGGTCTTGGCATTTGGGACATATCCACATGCCCTTGGGAATGGATTTCAGAGGAGGCTCCAAACAGTCCAGGTGGTATACACGTGAACATGTGTCGCACATCAGTAGCTGTCCGCTCTTTCTGCAGACGCTGCAAAAATCCTCATGGATATCAGCCTATAGGAGTCACAGGAGAGAGAGGAGGCGAAAAGAGGGGTCAGCCTAAAAATCTGACATCAGCCCTTCTTTATCGTTTTATGAGCTGCATTTACTATTTACTTATTTA
>NW_017306431.1:1717473-1721628 GCF_000935625.1 Nanorana parkeri
TGGTGAGGGGGAAGAAAGGGGGGGGGGGGGGGCGGACTTCTAGAATAGACAGATAGAAGGGACACAGAAGGGACTAGTGCACTGCAGAGCAAAGCAATGAACGGAAGAGAATTGGACAGCAAGGTAGGAGAGATCATAGAACTAATGTAGTTAATAAGCACACTGGGATGTAGAAAGTTTCCCACCACCAAGGAAATCAGGGTATTATTCTGAATGCCACAACACGTCTAATCGCTATTAGTGTCTATAGCAGAAATGTAGCACAGGATCTACAGGAGTCACACAAAGAAGGTTTAGCAAGGAAAGCTCTAGACAGAAAGTTAGTTCTCTAATCCTTATAGAAAATATGCCGGAGAAACTTCCCGAGGCGTTTATTAAAGAGACGCAGGCTGAAAACCAAAGTCTTTTCTGAGTCACAGTACTGAATGGCAATTTTGTGATTTAGAATGTTACAAGAAAAAGGGGGCGAGGGCTCAAAAAACCAAATCAGCGCTTAAGAGAAGATGAAAGAAGATATTGTAATGTTTTCAGCATACGATAGTTTAATAAAAGCCCCTTCTGTATGCGAGGTACAAATACAGAAGAATATACATCAGAAAACATCTGAATTAAGAAAACAAAAAGTAAACATTCTTTTACAAAACACAATCGTTGCTATTTTCACTTATTAACCCCTTCATGACTGAGGCCCTTTTTTCCATTTTTGCAAACTTTACCCTTATCTTTGACAGCAAAGTCACCTTTAGAAATGTTTAGTGATGACAATCTACAGACACATATACTTCTAGATAATTGCCGGCTTTTCATTCTTTGCATAACTTATTTCTCTTTTCCTTCTCATTCTTCTGACAGTGGCCATTTTTACTAAGGGCAGATTACTAGATCTCCCTTTACTTCCTGGATTTCTGGCACATGTTACTAGGACATGTGACCATGCACACCATCTCAGGGGAGGAAAATGCCTTTCCTTGAGATCTCTGATGAGATTACAGGTGAGAGTTCACAGCAATGCTCTGCTGACGTCACCTTCCCAGGATGCAACATTTGGGCCCATCACGGATGCCCAAGAGGACCAGGAAGTGGAAAATCAGTAAATTTTAAAGAAAAATATGTTTAATGATTGATTGTAAGATGATTTCATATTAGCATGCAGAGCTGCACGCTGATGTGACTTTTATGGAAAGGGGATAAAGTTTCACAAATCTGTTAGTGGCCCCGTCACTAACAGATTTGTAACTTGGCTGCTAATTTCCTGTCCAATGTAAAAGGTTTCACGAGGCAAAAGGTTTGATTTGACAATTTCCATTCAGGTCTAGTGGCTGGGTGAGACCACCGATTACAAAACAAGGAAAAGGGAGGATTTCTACTATCTAGAAATTGGAAACAGAGGTCTAAAAGACAAACAGGATTTTTTCCAAGTAAGTGAAAAAATGCCTAAAGCTGAACTCCAGGCAGATATAAAAGCACACAAATAATGCAGCTCTGTATCCATTAATTATACAGTTTTTTTATGATGATGTCATCCTCTTGCAATCAGCAACACTCACCAATCAGGTGTGCTGCGTGCAACGGTGCGGACATGATACAAGTTAATAAGAGGAGAGAGTAGAGATGACCCAATCAGTCTAGTGTTGCTCTTTTACTATCTAGTCATGCAGGCTGGGGGTGAGGGCCACCAATTAATTACTTATACAAATCGGTAGCTAAGAGTCAAGCTGGCCACACTCTGTTCTATTTTTTTCCTTTCAGCCTGCCGGTTTAACGAAAAAAAAATAAAAAATAGAACAGACTCCTCCATCCAATGCTCATCCAATGCTCCATGAGCATTGGTCGAGGAATCTCTTGCCATTGCCTATGTATTCTGACAGTGGCTGCCACCCGCGGTCAGAATACCCGAACAGAGCCAGCAGTTTGTTCAAACATTTTCCAACCAGCTCTTTCAATCAGCTGATTGAGCGATGCCAGCCAAAAGGGTGCTGACAGAGGCACCCAATGAGCGAATTTCAGCCAGTTCCTGAAAAGGCAGCCGAAATTTGCAGAATGTTTGGCCAGCTTAAGTGGTGCCATCTACCTGCCTATGCTGTGCAAGGGGCTGTGTAAATCTCAGGACTGGATGGGCTGAAATACAAAGTCTTTGGCCGGTAAAACAGCTTCCATTAATTAATTTCGTGTGTGTATTTAGTGGTTTGCCTGGAATCCAGCTTTAAATATCATATCGGAAACAGGTTTTGGAAGGAATATAAACTGGATGCTCCCATTACGAAAACAAATAACCCAAAATGATCCTCTCCAGCTTATGGGTTGGATCTAGTACTGTATGTTGTTTTATGCTTTAAGGTGCATTGTGTTAGAAACCCCCATTCATTTTGAAATGATTTGGTAATTTTTATTGGTAACAGCCCAAAAAGTCCTGCTCCATTTTTTAAAACAATATGCACCGTAATACACAGAGCATTCACATGTGTGCACTGTGGATCACTATAGAAGATGGAGCACAATGTAGAACTACACAAGGCTCCAATTAAATTTAAATGCACCAAAGCGCACACATACAGTGCACTGCTGCAAGCGTTAACACGCACACAGTGCAGTGAAGGAGCCTTCAGGGCATTTTACCAAAAGAAGAGAAAACATGAATTGCTAAAAGGAAAACCATCCTAACAGAACAGGAAGTGTGAGACAAAGAAAGTCGAGAGAGAGAGAAGGAGAACACAAAATAGGAAAGTCAGTGAACCAACTTGAGAGAACCTCCGGTGAATAGTAACTACTCTACTGAAAACAGCAAATGATGCCAAGACAATCAACGTTCAAAATGACTGCAGGAGGTCGGTGATTAGAGGCCAGGTTAGTAAACAGAAGACAATCTTGTGTAGTTTAATGTAGGAAAGTATCAGTCCACCTAAAAGCGACATCCCAGTTATAGATGTACTATGGTGGGCAATGTCAGTGGTAAGATCCCACTGCTATAGTTTCTGGTTTTAGTTCTAGACAAACTGGAGCTTTAAATGTTCCTGATCCCTCCTATGGCACTATTCTAAACTCCCAGTTATCTGGCACCCATGGGGATCAGTAGATGTCAGACAACTGTAGTTTCTGGTTGCTCGAGTTGTTACTATTAACTCTCAAGCAAAACCCACTCACTGAGCAGAGGAGCGGGCCTGAGGGAGAAAGTTCTCAGTTGTTTACATTCAGCTGCCAACCACAAAATCTAGCCAACTTAGTTGCCAATGACATATTTTAGTGTGCACATGTCTATCAAGCAACCTGCAAAACAAAAATTGAGATTGGGGAAATCAGGGGCAGAGCTCTCATGACCAGGGCTTCAGAGATTTACAGGAAGCCCATCAGGCAGCTTTTGAAATGATGGGCCTAAATCAAACTGGGTAGACATGTAACACTGCAAACATTTAGTGTGAGTGTATCTAGGAATTAAGATTGACTGGGTTACCCCCCATCTGACTGACACTGTAAATAGAAATGAGGGATAAGATGAAGCAAGGAAGAGGACTGCTTAGTGATATTATGAGGCAGTAGAGAAATATAGACAAGTAAGAAGACCTGATCACCAGTTAACACTTTTACATCCGTCCCTTATGAAACTGAAACCGCAGATATACTGGACCCACACCAGAAGATGTGAACCCAGCTGTAAAGTTGCAGTCCTGTGTTGGTATACCATTTTCAGAGACCCCCAGCTGTCAGGTCATACACCTAAGGCCCCCATTACACTGTGTGATCACATCTACAATAGGACAAACACCAAGTTGGAAAAACATCTCTAGAGGGAAATAAACTACCCAGTGTTAGACATGAGGATAGCCGGTTTGTGATGAATCATAAGGTAAGACGTTCACTTGCTATTCACATGACAGGTACAGATCAGGAAGAAGGGTTACTTCACAAGAGAAGAGCACTGTACAATTTAGAGCCAGAGAAGTAGGAGCCGGAAGAAGCCAAAGCAGAGAGCAGTTTAGGAAGATACAGTAGCAGAGAATCTAGCAGCACCCAGAGGAAGTAGTAGGTGGTGACATTCAGATTACACTGCAGGTAACACTCAGTGCTGGTGATAGCTAGTATTCCCTTTTAGGACGATACTGACAAGAACTGAATAAAACTCCCCCCCCCCCCCCCTTTTTCCACGAAATTTTTTTGGGA
>NW_017306431.1:1722578-1745305 GCF_000935625.1 Nanorana parkeri
CCCCCCCCCCCCCCATTTTTGCACTGAATATTTTTGGGAAAACACTTTAAATATACACATCAGTTAAAGAATGAAAACTAATCTGCAAAGTTCCTCGAAATGATTCGCACACAGTACTTAATGAAAGCACAATCATGTATCCATGAACTGATATTTGAAACATAAATTACATTTGCACTGGTATATCACACACTCCACATAAGCAGCATTAATACGTAGAACAGGCTGTTCAGGAAGCATGCATGGCCAGGGTTGGTTACAGGACATCCCCAATATCCACTCTGCCTGTGCACATGCTGCTGCTGGCTATACCAGGACAAAAGGGCCTGTCAGCACGCCACATTTAGATCCTTCTGGACTTACAGCCCCTTTCCGTATTTGGAGTTACTTACGTCTGTGGAATAAGGATTAGGCAAGGACACAGGCGGGACACTTGCAGGGAAACTACATGAGATCTGGGCCTTTTCGCTTTCAGGGGTATCAGGATGACTGGATGGAGGGGAGGTGGGTGGCAGGGCGCTCAAACCCAAGGCCGTGTTGTATTTGGGAGGACGACCTATATGTTAATAAACACAAACAAACAAAACAAAAAAAAAGAAACAAAATGGGGGGATTTACATACCTTTGGCCAGTGTTCCTCATTGGCTAGCATGGAAAAGGAAATTATGCAGTAGATGAGGAAAACCAGTACAATATTACAGAAGTGAAAAGGAGAGTCATTATTAAGACAGTTTGAAGGAAAATCGGTAGACTGGCAGGAGGAAAGCAGTAAGCAGAAGAAAATGCAGCAGTTGTCAATCACACAGAGAACATGCTAGTAACAGTATATTAAGTCACTTCAGACACTGTATTAAGCACCCAAGACAGACACTTGTGACTGCTGACATATTACAGACATGTTACTATTCAGCTAAAAGATCACCTGATTTAAAAAAGTGTAGGCTTGCAATGTTATATGGGACATCTATAAATGTTAATTGTGCCTAAGCAGTACCCTGGAAATGTACCCTTTCCTCCTGAAAATTAGCAGTGCACTACTTAGTATGTAAGTGTCCCTACAACCTCATAGTTGTATATCTGCAGTGTGAGATCTGAGGCACTGCTGCCTCTGATTGCTAGTCTCAGGAGATTTGGAATGAGATTTGGTGAAGTCTCTACTGTGCTGCTCACTGTTCTTGCTGGAGACTCCGATATGTGGAAGAAAAGGACCTGCCTCTGCCAAGATGGCCGCCCCAACACAGAGACTCCATGAAGAACAAGGAATGGCAAGTCAGTAATGGGGAAAGATCAGCTGTAATATTGAAGGAATTGATATAAGTAAAAGAGCAAGAGGGTGGACAGTCAGACCGGAGTGAACCTTTGTGAGGAGGAGAGGAAGTCTGGTAAATGCACATTGATATGGAGTCAGGTGATAAGCCTATAAACCTCCTAATATTACACCCTTTATGAAGAAGGAGTAGTAGTAGTAGTCACATTGAACTGAACCTGTTCTATAACCGTTGAAGACGTTTCACTACCCATCCGAGCAGCTTACATTCTAATAGGTGTCAGGAACGTAACCCAACATTTATAGCCACACAGGTTCATGGCATCTACTACAGCTAAAGACATGACTTTGATAAATAGAGAAACATCTTCAAAATGACCATACAAGTCCAGCTAATTTTGACTAACTACTACGAGCTATGTCATGACCTAGACAATGGAGAACCTCTACAGACACCCTTTAAGCAGCACGGTGTCTCATGCAATGGAGGTTTACTTGTTAGAACCTTGTTTAGTAGATGAAAACGTGGCAAATTTGTCTGCTGGTCACACTGCATAACCACCCCCCCCCCCCATGTGAGTTCCAGGGTGGGGAACTAGTGAATGAGCCACATAAACATACAGAATAACCAAACTGAAACTAATATAAAAAAGTGGGAATAATATAATTTGTTTTCCTTTGATTGGTGAATATTAACATATACTGGAAGGAATGCATAACAAGAGCTTGTGCAACATCAACCCAGAATACAATCTGTATATCATCAAAGAAATTACTGCAAGGAGGAAATCAGTCATTTACAGAGCTATTCACTAAAGGGTGAAGAGTTTGGGAAATTTCTCCTATTCAGCTCACTTTCCCATTCATCTATGTTTCTTAGATTGTTCACTTCTCCGGCCTTCTCCAAACTCTTCACCCTTTTGTGAAAACCCTGTTGGTGTTCAGAAACAAAATTTCAAATGATGATCCTATGGATTATATGTTAAAATAAGAATGTGGGGGAATAAGAAGCGTGTCTTGAAAATGTTTTAACTTGGTCTTTAACTCCTTCGTGACTGGCGACTTTTGCCGCCGGGAGTCTGTTTAAACTTGTAGAGCCGACTGTCGGCTTTACAACAGAAGTGATCCTGGCGACTTACCTGTCGCCAGATCGCTTCTGCGTCCCGAAGAAGGGGCCCCCCCCCCCGCCGGACACCCCCGCCGTGCTTCCCGGGCTCCGTTGCCCCTCCTACGGGCCCGGGACCGGCGATCTTTGTGTCCGCGGGGAGCTGGGGAGGAGGTCGACGAACTTCCGTTCATCGATCCCCTCCCCGTTCTATGGGACCGGGAGCGATGCAGATTGCATCACTTCCGGTCCCTGGGCTGTCAGTTCTGGGCTCCTGCAGCCCAGCTATAAGCTATTGAAGTGCGATCTGCACTTCAATAGCTTATTTCCAGTGTAAAGGTGACACTGAGGGTCTTTTGGACCCCCAGCATCACCTTAAAGAGGACCTGTCACCACCATCTGCTATTACATGGGGGGGCTTGCAAGCCCCCCCATGTGATAGCAGTCAAAGTAAAGTAAAAAAAAAACAAAAAACAGTTTTTAAAATTAAAATGAAATAAAATAAATCTAATAATAAAAAAAAAAATTTTAAAAGTACCCCGCCCCCGCGAGCCTCCCCGCCCCCGCGAGCACGCGCGTCGGGTGCGCCTACGCATGAAAACGACGAACGCGCTACACATGTTGGGTATCGCCGCGCACGCCGGAGTGAGAGCAATAATTCTAGGGCCAGTATTTTGTTGTATCTCTAAATTGATGACCTGTGGGGGCTTTTAAAGCGTCTTTTATTGACTTTTTGGGGTACTGCAGTTTTTCGCCGTTTCACGGTCGCACGCAATCTGTAAACTGGGCATGTTGGGTATCGTTTTACTCGTTGTAACCTCATCTTTTATATTTCATTAAAAAAATGGGTAATTTGTTGTGTTTTGGGGCATTTAATTAAATTTGTCACTAAATTTTGGGGTTTAATAAGGAGTTGCGCTAATATTGCGCAACATAAAAATTTTCAACTACCACCATTTTATTCTATAGGGTCTTGGCATTCAGAAAATATATAATGTTGGGGGGTTTTACGTCATTTTCAGGCCTAAAATGTGGAATATAACATGGGTGCAAAAAATGAAAAAAGGGCCTCAGTCATGAAGGGGTTAATGTATAATAGAAGAACACTGTTAAGTCTTTTAGTATTGCAAAATGTTTTTAGGTCCTGGCAATATTATATATATCACGAGTTAAAGGGCTAAAAGGTGCTTCATTTCAACCCTTGAATACCATGTACACTATATGGACAAAAGAATATGCACACACCTCCAAATTAAGGCCTCATTCACACCACAAAGAGCCGACTCGTACAGAGTTGTGCGGCGTGCACGGCCGTATAGGGCTGCTCCTGGGAAGGACGGGTGATGCGTGTGATTGTATGCAGCAGCCTGCTCTTCTCTATGGGCGTACGGGGCCTTACGCTCACCCAAAATGCGCATCCCACTCGAATGTCCATGCTCGGAACCAGACAGGATCCATCCTGTCTGCATACGAGTACGGACACCCGCGTACTCCCACGTGCTGTGCACGTTGCGCGGATCTGTACGGGCCGGCTCTTAGTGTGAATGAGGCCTAATGGTTTCAGGGACAGAAAGCCAGGTCTATAAAAAAAGGATTGAGGAGTTTGCTGTGAAGGACATTGACTGGTCATCACAGAGCCCCTACTAAACACCTTTGGGAATAATTGTCAAAGTGTGTTCCATTCTGTGTAACACACTTAATGGGGAACATGTACCTGCTACATTCTATCTCAATCTAAGTTTGAAAACAATGCAGAGGTGCCATAACTACTAAACCTACAGGTTGATTTTTTTATTTTTTTTTACCACAGGAAGCTGTAATTAGACAAAAGGTGTGCTTCACACTAAACTCTCTGATGCCAGCTGTCTCTGTCTCTCCTTACCCACATCATCCTAGCCATAAAAGCAAATGATAGTCAAATCACAGAACTAAAAAAGAACAATACTGACATTTTCAAGTTTAAGTGAAAACATTATTGGCTAACTTTTGGCTTTAGTTCTGTTTTGGGTCACAATGCTGACAATGCAGAACCATGCTGCAGGCGGGAAGCTACAACCCAGCTACCTGACTGCCACTCTAGAGCCAGCTGTGCCTGCCCCTTCCCCCGTCTTTCCCCCCCAATGAGCACTGGAGGAATGGAGAGGGGAGGGGGGAATCCCTGAGGGGAGGAGTGACTGACAGCCACCGCTGTCTGCCGAGAGATCATGAACTGAGCAATAAGTGGTTTGTGATCGCTCAGATCTTGATCTATAGAGCCGATGTGCGACAGCTCTAACTATGGGGGTGAGTGCATTTCACTCTCCCCATAGTTCTCCTTTACGTTAACAGAGTTGCAAGCTTTCAGAACCGATAAGGTTCCTTCCTCAGACACACTACAAACGTGAAAATAGTTCAGAAAACCACATATTTATACACACACAGCTATTTTCATGCTTAAATTGGCCAAGCTGGCAAGTAAAAATTCTATTTCTAATCTCTGCTGTTGAAGCAAATAAATTGGTTCCCTGCAGTTTCTCGTTTACGAAAAAGAAGATTTAGACTATTGCAGGATTGAAACGGGTGATCCAGAAGCATTACAGGTTCAGCGTGGGGTGTGGATACTTGGCTAATAAGAATAAGTGATGAGATAGAGGACAAATAGAAAACAGCAGGTGCAGTGTCTCTCCAGGAAGGAAAAATGGACAAAAAGATTCTGCAAGCTGCTGAGATTTAGCTAGAGAAGCATTTCATCCAACACTAACTGGCAAGTCCTGAAAAGCAAATATGGATAATAAAACGTTTAGGAGAAAGCACCTGCTGTTTTGTTCCTGTGTGGGTGAGCTCACCTACTCGCAGAGAAAAATGCCCTCCCTAAATGCTGCCGACAAACCGAAACTGCAAAACAATGACACGGACACAATGCAAGCAAAACTCTGATGCAACTGCAGGTGCAGTCTGAGAAAGTGGGATATTTAAAATGGTGACAGGTTAAAAAAAAAAAAATGCCATTGACTCCATGTTCACTGACTGTGTTAGACTTATCCAACCATAGCCACTGTCGGGTGCACAGTCCAAAAGTATGAACACATGCACTCAAATCACCTACGCCAGGGCTCAAAATTTCAAGTCCTGAGCTACTAGCCAGGCCTTAAGAGTTAATCGCCACCAGTCGCCCCACCTGACCCCTACTGTGCCCCGCCCTTAACTCCGCCAGGTCAATGGTGTGACACAGAGAACAGAGATCAGTAACAATGCAGAGTGCAGAGGCCAGTGGTGTGATGCAGAGTACAGAGGACAGCAGTGTAAAGCAGAAAAAAGCAATGTATCCTCCATGTCCCAGGTGTCCTGCTTCTCCCGTGCTGTCCTTCCAGCCAGTAGCAGCTCTGCAGTCTTCCTCCCAGCAAAGCGGCGGAAGTCCCCCCCCCCCTGGATTTCCACTCGCCCCCACGCAATTTTCACTCGCCAATTGCGAGGGGGCGAGTGGAAATTTTGAGCCCTGACCTACGCTATATGGCCAAACGTTTGTACACACCAGACGATCCCACCTATATGCGCTTGTTGGACATCCCACTCCAAAGACATGGGCATGAATATGAAGTTGTCCTCTTCCCCCTTTAGACTAAAAGTCTTCTGGGAAGGTTTACCACGAGATTTGGAAGTGTGCCTGTGGGCATTTGTACCCAATCAGTCAAAAGAGCATTCCCATTTCACCCCAAAGGTGTTCAGTAGGGTTGAGTTTGGTGCTCTGTGCATGCCACTCGAGACCCCCACACCAAACTCATCGAACCATATGTTTATGGAGCTGGCTTTGTGCACAGTTATGCTGAAACAAACAAAAAAAAGGCCCTTCACCAAATTATTGCCAGAAGGTTGGAGGAGAAAAGTGTGTACTATTAAATGTCTTTGTATGTCTCAGTGGGAATACCTGAACTTAAGAATTTGGAGACTGTCCACAAACTTTTCAATATATAGTCAGGGGCGTCCTGAGGCCGGGTGTCACCCGGAGCAGAGATTGGGTGACACCCCGCCGTGATGTCATCGCGCATGTGCGCCCATCTAATTGACACTCCCTGGGACGTACACCCGGCGGGATGAGGTATGCCACCGGGTCCCCTCCTCTTTCCTGACACTGTCGGGCTCTCGGTTCATGACCGAGTGCCCGACTTTTTAGAGAGGGTGACACATCACTCCTTCAAAAGGTGTCACCCGGGTGCAGGCCGCACCCCCCTTGTGAGCCACTGTATATAGTGTAAGTGTATATATATATCTATTGAAGAAGGAAGTGGAAAAAAAACCCAGCAATAATAAGTGATGGTTACAAGAAAGTAAGCCAGGAGGTATTTATGGATACCTAAAAGGTATCATAGTCATCATCTAATCTGGCCTATATGGGTTGGAGTGGTTTACAAGTTTTATCTCGGAGTACTTGAATAGTGTATCTGCATGGTGGAAGACTGAGGTAATGTATTAGACAGACTTATAAAACTAGTGTCTAGTTCCTAGATTATGTATTGTATTCTCTGAAATATCTGGAGATTGGAGAGCATGACTCCTTTACTCTATGTGCACATCAGATGTACTTTAACACATGCCTATCTTGATAAATATATACTGTATATATATATCGACAAATACTGTAACTTGCTTCCCTGCACAAAACCTATGCAGTTTAATACAGTATTAATAACAAACCCATGGTCCCTTGTGTATACACACACCCATGGGTCTACATGACCACACTTCTGTACATGGGAATCAGTAACACTGGTTGTTAGGCACTGATCAATATTAGAGGAAAGTCATAACGATACAGGATGGTGGTTAGTAAATAATGCATTGCACGGTCATACAAATCCACACTGTGCCTTCTCTCTAGCCCCAAGGACAAAGAAGTAATGAAATCCTAGGTAAATTTATCAACACTGGCCCAGGGGAGAGGAGTAACTGAAGGTTACTGAAAAGAAGAAGGTGGTACAGTGTGGAATTTGCATGAAAAGTTTAAATCTACTATCAGATAGTATTTTTTTTGCAAACTTCTCCCTCTAGTGATCAAAAATAGTGTTGCTCTTTTAATATAATATTGCTGACCAAGGATCATATTTATTCAAATGTAAGTGCATCTATAGCAAGTTTTGGATAGAAAGGGGAAATGCCTTTGTCAGGTTTTGCTACAATCCAGGACACTGTTAAAGATATTCCCCCTCACTTCCCCCACTGTTCTGGGGACCAAATTTTGCCGGACACAACGTGTGGGAAAATCTACAACAGGGAAACGGACAATAAAAAAACAAAAAACACAAAAAAGCAAGAACACACCACAAATGACAGAGGTTATAGAATTTGAATAATAATAATAATAAAAAATCCTGGAACATCCCCATGTCCATACATCTGGGATCTGTGTTGACATGGCTATGTATTAGAAAAGGAAAATTATGGTAAGTATTTGATAGAAATTTTCCCCATTACTTCTGTCTATTTTGCTATTAGAAAGATTTCCCTCACTTCCTGTCCTGGAGACAACCTTTTACTAGTCAGGAAGTTATGGAATATGTTTAACAGAGCCTCCGACAGCAATAAAACCTGACAGGCGTTCCATTACTGCACCCTATCCAAAAAAAAACCCTGCTTGCTACAAATACACTTGAAATCTTTGTGCTGGCTGCACATTCATTATATTTATAAAAACAGGAAATGTGTTCTCTGTAAATGGGTCAAGAAAATAATTTGCTTTTAGGTGTTATGTCACTGAATGTGCCAGCCGGAGCTGTCCATACTGCTGAAACGGGTTTTTTTTTCCCCTCCAACACTTGGAGCGTAAACTTGATATTTTATTCTTTGTTTAAGCCCTCGTTCACACCTGAACGTTTTGTAGCGCGTTCTACGCTTGACGAACGCTCTACAAAACGCTCAAAAATATAAATCCCATTGTATTCAATGGTCTCGTTCCCACCTTGGCGTATTTCCGCCCGTCCCTAACGCGCTACAAAACGGTCCACGCCTGAAAAGGTACAGGTACTACTTTGGGCCTTTTTGTTGCGAGTTTCCATTGGGATACAGCCAAGTAGCCTTCGGAAACGCGCAACTTTTTTGTGGTAAAAAAACGCGCGACAGACGCGCATATGCAATACGCCTAGGTGTGAACGAGACCTAAAAGAAGATCTTCTCCACAACCTCTTTTCAACAACACAATCCTGGCACCCCAGGTATGTTGACCAGTAAATCTATGGCGTTGAGCTAAATGCACCCAAGCCATGACAACTCCAGCTGGCGAATTCTTTAGAATTAGTAAAGTCCTCTGGCTAGGGTCTCCAAAAATGTGGTACCACTCCCCAGTGCCCAGGGTACAGTCCTGTTATGCAGCCCCCAATGCCAACAGTATGGGAAGCAGGTACACTGGCAGGCCCCCCTCCCTTGTAGGCAGCTAAAGGGCAACCTCCAACGATGTGATAGTTCGGAGTGTGGAGGTATGAGAGCATTAGATGAGACTCCCGCTGTGTAGAAGGCGCCTTACTTTGCCTTTAAGTAACTTCCCCATTCCTGTTCATGGCCTCAAACTGTGCCCCCCCCCCCCCAGAGGGATCACAGAAATTCTAAGTATGAGGCACATATTCATGCTTCCCCTGCACCCAAACAGCGGCCAAATATTGAATATAATCGATGGAGGGTAATTGCAAAGGATCTTTACCATTCTAGCAAAGCAGATCATGGCGGAAGGCAGAAGCGGGTAAAACAAGTGGGATTGTGTAGTTTAGGCCACATTTTATAATAGAAAAATAAAACACACTTGATAAAAGTACTTCTGCCCCAAGCTCGAATCTCATTGGCTGGGATCTCAAATGTGGAAGAGCAACAGTTTTAAAAGTTAAACTCCGGGATTAAAGTTAAAATACCCGTGCGGGGGGACAAGTATGGTGCAGGACGGGACAGTAGTAAATGTTAGCACTGTTGTTGGATTCATACTGCTCTTGATTTGATAAATTCCTTCTGCCATGGCAGGCATCATTTCACCTTTGAACAGGGTAAAAATGTGTTCTAACAAGTATATGGCTTCCTCTCCTCATCATCCAGATGTCATTCCATTGTCTCTCTGATTAAATACATTCTATGAATAAGTGTATAAAAGTATTCTATTCTAAAACTTTCTTTGGGGTCTGATTGACGTCAACATATATCTATGAAAAACCCTTATACCAGTGTGATCAGCCTTAGCTAGAAGAAGACATGCTGATTTCTAAGCTACATACAGCTATTCTGCTACTTCAATACCCTATAACTAGTATGCTGGCTAGGATTCCATAGATCATCATCTTCCCTCCGGTGATTCTCACATATGTATTTCACTTCATGATGGATTGCCTTTCAGCACACTGTAAGTAGGAATGTTAGTAACACAAGACCAGCACAATCACACACGTTCAGTCAGGTCCCATTGCTGCTGCAGAAAGTACAAATAACACAATGGTGGAACAAAGCAACAGAAAAAGAGCAAGAGAAGGGTGAAGCGGATAGCACAGAGGTGTGCAGGATACCTCTCTTCCTCGTTCCTGGATGCACTGTGCTGTTCAAGTACGTCACCGCACTCTTCTTGCGCTGCAAAAACATCAATTCAAAATCAACAAAAATAATATATAATTCCTACAGACGATGAGCTTTTGGTAATTAAAACAACCTCTTATGTCTGAATCGGGCTCATAGAACAGACACCTGAAATAACTTGTCAGTGCATTTCCTGGTTCAAAGTGACCTTGTCAGTATGTTTAATAATAAGAAGATAATACAGAGAGAATCAGTGCCACTTTCTTCCAACAGTGCAATGTTAAGAGTCCTCCTTGCCCACTGAGTCTCTGGCACTGTTCAGTAATAGGGACGGGAGTTGAAATTGGCAAAGTTAGAAGTCCTTTTAAAGAATAACTCTAGGGAAAACTAAGTGTTTAAAATGTTCTGGCTTAGGTGTCAAGTCAGGTGCAAGAAGGTGTATGCCAGCTCCCAGATTTTTCCTTTGTCTACAATTTACAGTTTTACGGAGTGCAGATAGTATGGCTATGAAAGAATATGGACACCGGCACTCCGACAGCAGATAGAATACGTCTATTTATTGACGTACATGTAATTTAAAAAAGCAGCATAACACACTTAGTGCGACGTTTCGGGGCCACGTAGGATCCACTCCATCAGGCAGAACAAGTGAAAACCTGTTGGAGTGCCGGTGTCCATATTCTTTCCCATCACCGAGACGGTGACCATCCGTCTACTACCGTTGCACCCATTTTTCTCATGAATGAGCGGTCAGGAGTGTAATGGGTACATGGACTGTAACTAGATAGTTTGGCTATCGCAATACTTCTAGTGCTGACACACTACACAACAGCCATCGCATTGTTTGCCCCCCTCCTCTCCTCCTACTCAATCATAGAACACTTTGTATTCTGTGAAACTAAGATTTAGTGCCTTCATGACGTGGATCCTTCCTATTGCCTGTCCAACAGCAGGGTACTCTCAGCATCCAAAAGAGCAGTGACGTCAGCACAAGGGGACTGTTGGGGACCAACTGGCGCAAGCACATCTGCAGCGCTGAATTAGCCCCCACACCCAGGAAACAGTGACGAACCCATCCGGCAGACTAGGTATGTGAATAACTTGCTCCACAAAGAAAGGAAAATATGCAGGATGGGTTAGAGGGGGTGTGGGGTTAATGATTTGCCTGGCAGTGGGCTGTAAAGCTGGTACCCAGACTTGCTTGTCCCACACACCTTTGTATCCCTCCTAAAACATGACCAGGAGCCTCTCTCATGGCACTCAATATGCAAACATAGACGTTCATGCTCAAAGTCAGAGCTTTGCCCAACCTTCTGCACTACATGCTTTACTCTTACAGAACTCCATGGACCCCACTGAAAAAGAATCTCCAAAGCCTGTGTTGGAGGCTGCCAAAAAGTGACTGAGCACACCAAGAATCAGGGATCCTAATGCATTCAGCTCAATAAATTAAACATGAGCAGGCAGGCACCCTCTATTAAAGTAAACCTGTCATAAAACTTGACAATTCAAACAATGCATACCATAAGCAAATGAATAACCAATGTTACATTCAGCGCTTGGAAGGTGGGAGGGCCAAGCTCAAATTTACCTATTTCACACTTACTGTCACCTAACACATTGAAAATATCTTTAGATGTGTTAGAATGTAATCAGATGCATCAAATAGTTACATTTACTGCCATCAAATTTACACATCAACCCACATTCCTTCTTTAATTGTTGATGAAAACTGAGGAGGAGCTGCAAGTTGGGGGGGAAAAAAAACTACTATACAACTTGGCACAGACTCCGAATTATCCATTTTCACCAATGATGGATATACTGCACAATGTATGTTCTCTAGACGTGTGACAAAGGATGAATCACATTCACACAACAGGAAAACACCCACCTCTGGTTCAAATACTGCCCCACTGTACACTGGGTTGGCGGTTGTTCTTCTTTTCCTTTCTTGTCTTTTACTTTGAATTTCTGACAGTCAGGGAAAAGGGAAAAAATATTCAACACCACAAGTCATAATGTTGTGCAGTGATTACCATAATATTACCAAAAACAAAATAATCATTGAAATGCTGAATGTCAAATCACTTTGTGATTTCTTGTGTTGCTCAAGCAGTTCGGTGGTAAGTAGTCTGCGCATCGGTTTTCAGGTCTGCACACACACAGCAGTACTTGAGTGAAGGCCCAAGTCTCCCTGTCCACTGGTACCCCAAGGTGGGTGAAAACAGAGCCAGGGTAAGGCATGGAGCTTTCACTGCTGAAGAAACGTACAAAGCCCACATGCCTCAGTCCAACAAACTATAACTGAACTAACCCTTTATCGTTAAAGGAGAACAGTGGTTCTCAACCTGCCTAACCTCAGGACCCACATTAGTCCTTGGCCATTAACTCGCGAACCCAATTGCACCGCATTGGAATGCACAGCACTGAGCATTCCGGTGCGGGCGATTGAACTGTTGGAGGGAGGCGAGTTTGGGGTTCCATTCAAATGAATAGGCAACGCAACGCACCTCTCACTCCAGAAGGCGTGGTAGATGTGATTGTGTGGCAGTGTGTTAATCACACGGGACTGTGCGATTAACATGCAGTACTAGTGTGAACGGGCCCTCAAAAACACTGACAGAACACACAACCACAGACACAATCTCACACACATACACACTCCCAAAAAAATGTTTTACCTGTCATAAAACTTGACAATTCAAACAATGCATACCATAAGCAAATGAATAACCAATGTTACATTCAGCGCTTGGAAGGTGGGAGGGCCAAGCTCAAATTTACCTATTTCACACTTACTGTCACCTAACACATTGAAAATATCTTTAGATGTGTTAGAATGTAATCAGATGCATCAAATAGTTACATTTACTGCCATCAAATTTACACATCAACCCACATTCCTTCTTTAATTGTTGATGAAAACTGAGGAGGAGCTGCAAGTTGGGGGGGAAAAAAAACTACTATACAACTTGGCACAGACTCCGAATTATCCATTTTCACCAATGATGGATATACTGCACAATGTATGTTCTCTAGACGTGTGACAAAGGATGAATCACATTCACACAACAGGAAAACACCCACCTCTGGTTCAAATACTGCCCCACTGTACACTGGGTTGGCGGTTGTTCTTCTTTTCCTTTCTTGTCTTTTACTTTGAATTTCTGACAGTCAGGGAAAAGGGAAAAAATATTCAACACCACAAGTCATAATGTTGTGCAGTGATTACCATAATATTACCAAAAACAAAATAATCATTGAAATGCTGAATGTCAAATCACTTTGTGATTTCTTGTGTTGCTCAAGCAGTTCGGTGGTGAGTAGTCTGCGCATCGGTTTTCAGGTCTGCACACACACAGCAGTACTTGAGTGAAGGCCCAAGTCTCCCTGTCCACTGGTACCCCAAGGTGGGTGAAAACAGAGCCAGGGTAAGGCATGGAGCTTTCACTGCTGAAGAAACGTACAAAGCCCACATGCCTCAGTCCAACAAACTATAACTGAACTAACCCTTTATCGTTAAAGGAGAACAGTGGTTCTCAACCTGCCTAACCTCAGGACCCACATTAGTCCTTGGCCATTAACTCGCGAACCCAATTGCACCGCATTGGAATGCACAGCACTGAGCATTCCGGTGCGGGCGATTGAACTGTTGGAGGGAGGCGAGTTTGGGGTTCCATTCAAATGAATAGGCAACGCAACGCACCTCTCACTCCAGAAGGCGTGGTAGATGTGATTGTGTGGCAGTGTGTTAATCACACGGGACTGTGCGATTAACATGCAGTACTAGTGTGAACGGGCCCTCAAAAACACTGACAGAACACACAACCACAGACACAATCTCACACACATACACACTCCCAAAAAAATGTTTTTTTAAGATCCACCCAGTCTCCCTGGAGTGGATCCTCAGCCAGAGGTCCAGTCTGCTGTGCTGTGCCGGAGCTCCATCCATATGTGCATTGCTTGTGCAGTTCCCTAGCATGCCCTGTAGATTTGCGGCGAGAAAAAATTTGACATCACTCCGGTCCAGGCACCTCTACAGGGCATGCGAGGGAGCTGTAAACACTGCACGTATGGATGGAGCTCCCTCGCAGTCATAACCCCAGCCCACCCTACGCCAAAGCTTACACTCTGTGCCGGGCGGCATATTTTGAATGGCTGCAATTAGAGCATATAGAGGTATAGTTATAAAGCAGTGCATAAAGACATTAACCAAACATCCCTGGTGCATGGGTTTTGCATGACAGCGGCGATAGAGTCACCAGTAACGTTTGGTGAATGTCACATTCACTGCTTCATAAAGATGCCCATAGGGTGCACAAGATGGATTATAACGAAGACTGACCCTCCCAGTCTGAAATCTATCTGGAAGAGACACGGTGAAACCAACAATTTCTTCAGAAACAGAAAAAGGTATAAATCTGCAACAATGTTTGCTGAAATCCTTGCAGTGTACATAAACAACAAAAGTGTAGATACATTTTAAATACTGCTGGACATTTCAGTTTTGTCAAAACATATGGCTTTGCTATCGCAGGCCGAGGCTGCTGCACTAAAGCACTGCTAAAGTATACAAGGACTGCCTTAGAAAAATGAATTCATGTCTGTATTTTGCAAAAACCTCATGTAATAAAAAAAAAGCAACTTTTCATACAAAAGGGTAGAAGTTAGTATATGGTATACTACTACTTGCTGGACTTACCCTCTAAGTGGTCATGTGTAAGCAAACCTAGTGCCATCATGAAGGCGAGTTTCTACGAAAAGGAGAAAAGAGAATACATTTCACATCGAGTTGGATGCAGGGTGCAGATCCTGTGCCTAGATACTTTCATTGTGACCCTACCTGTGGGTTCTCCTCTCGTTTTGGCTTGGAGGCAGGTGGCACTGTCGTACTGCTTTCAGTTGGCTTCTCTGGTTCCACCTGAGTTTTAGTCGTCTGGAAAAAAAACAAAGACATCAGCGTCTGATAGAACACACAGGGGTCTATTTAAAATAAATGGAGCAAAGGAATACAGAGTACAACTGGGACGGTCACTCACAGCTGCCAGTTAGCATCCTTCCTTCATTTAAAATGAAATCCTGTATATTCTAGTGACAACTACCTGACTTTTACTCCGTAATCCTGGCTGTAACTTCACACAGATGTCTCAAGTAAAAGGTAAAGGTAAAGAATGGAGAGCTATGTTTTACATGTATGAAGTTTATTACTATAGATTTGGTTAGCATGTCTACAGCAATAACTGCACTATCTAGCGCTTGGAGAATGGCTGCTATAGGCCGATAGTACAGGCATTAGAATGAATGCGCACACTAGAGATGCGCCACACATATTGGGTTATTGTTTTCGTATGCAAGCACACCAGCGTATGTTTGCATTTATATCTGTGTGTACATAGTGGCAGAAGGGCTTTTCATTTTTTATTAGTGTTTATTTGATTACATTTTATCTTTTTAAAACTTTTTTTTCTAACCTTAAGCGCTATGACAATGGAACTGAAAAGGGGACAGAAACTAAGGAAAAACAGTGTTACCACACGGAAGTGATCAGACGGCTTTAACGCCACTCAAATCACTTCCAGTAGAAAGCAGACAGTGGGCCGAGGGAATGTAAATAAACTTTTGTTTGTACAAGACCGCACTGCTGCGGATGTATGACATACATTGATATCAGCAAAAAGGATTAGAAGAGAACTATGGCCTAACCTTTTTTGGCCATAGTTGTATTCAGGGTCACAGGAGGACATATACTAATGTCCTCCGCTGACCCAAAACTCTGTTTATAGCAGATGCTGACAGCACAGAGCCACGCCGCAGCCAGGACAGATCCCGACAATACTGTTGAGATTTACCCCGCTGGCTGATTGACAGCTGGCTCTGCCTCTCTTGGAGGCAGCAGAGCCAGCTGTGCTCGCCCCCTCCCCATCCGTTCCTCCAGTCAGCGCTGGAGAAACAGAGAAGGGGGGAAGAGAATGCCTGCAGGGAGAGGATCAGGAAGTCAGTGACAGGCGGTATGTGTTTGCCGACTTCCCCATCAATAGAGCCGACCTGTGACAGCTTCAGTGTCACAGGTCGGCTTGAATTATTGGGATGAATGTTTTTCACTCACCCCATAATTCTTCTTTAAGGCCACAGTCAAATTTTGACTTTAATGTGGAATTACAGGCTGTTGTGCTGACAAACACTAGATTCCTGTTGCTAAATGTCGCTGCTGACTGCTACTTCCTTCTAGCGTTGTCCATCCTGATGACACATGCACGCCAGAGGACACATTCATGTCGGACGCCTAGCACCAACAGTGCATGTGTAAACAACTTCTTCCCTCCTCCTAGCCTCTCTATGATTTCCGGCACTGATGCAGGACCCAATAACCTACCAGCCCAACAGCAATTAAGCAGAATTGTGGTCATGTGACTGCGGGGAACACTTTAAAAAAAATCATGTCACAATTTGAAGCATTGCAACAAGCTTACACATTCATGTGAATGCCAACAGACTGATGTTCTTAGGCTTTACAGCTAAAGTATAACAAAGGCTATTTTTTCCCCTATGCACCATTGAAGAGATCTCTCTTCACTTTCAGTCACAAGACAGTTGTCACTAGAGCAGATGTCTCCATTAGGACATTCTTTCTGATGCTCTGATCAATTTGTCACTGTAAAAGTTTGGATTACGGTTCACTTTTTGTCATGGCAACAATGGTCCCCAGAACAAATAGATTCTGAATCTCTCCAGGGGTTCAGCCAACGATAAACCAAGGGTTCTAACCATAGCCCTTCCGTAAAAAAAATGGTTTTAGACACTGTAAAAGAATAAGGTCCAAAACTCTTGAGGAAATTATGGACTCTGTCACACCTCTAAAACTTTCTGTCAGGTTATTAGTTCTGTCTGGGATCAGATTGGAGAGATTTTTTTTCTTACTTCCAGTCCCTGTGACACCCATACAAAAAATGGGGGACGTGATTGTCAATAGCACAGGAAGGCAAAGAGAGTAATAAAGTAAAAATATTATTAATAACATGTATTTTTGTCTGTTCCTCAGTTGGGGCAACATGTAAGACGTTTTGGTGGCATCTGGACACAAATTTCTTCTGAATAAACAGATGACGTTGGACTTTTACCTGCTTCTCCACACTTGGTTTCGGAAGTTGCAGAGTCTGTGGAGCTGCCAGTCTTGTGCCTGGTGCTGCTATGACGATACTAGTGAGCTGTGCTGCGGGGAAGGCTTTGGAAATGGCTGTGGGTTGCCCATTTACAATGCGCACAGGATGGATGGAATTCTGGGAACCTGGGGTTAACTTTGTGGTTAGCATGACTGGCCGCTGGATGAGCTGTGGGGCTGCGAGCATGGGGGGAGGAGCGGGGGCAATGGGAATGTTGTTTTGTGCCGCTGGCTTTGGCCGCACCTGTAATAAAACACATTCAAATAAAGTGGACAAAAGGCATTAGTCTTTATCAGTTTGGTAAGCCACATAGGTTTCTAAATATTTTCAATGCCACTGAACTGTCTAGGTAATATTAGGTAATATTATGAACCCAATTATACAGGGGGTGAAAAAGACAAAACGATGGATATTAAAACACTTCTTTTTTTTTAACCGCCTCCGGCCGGCTGTTGTGCGGATACGGCTGGCCAGGAGCTTCCTAGATCTGAGAGGGCGTATTTAAACGTCCCTTCAGCCACTGCCACTCGCGGGAATCTGCCCAAAATTAAAAACAAGCAGCGATGCCCGTTTACATACAAGTGATCCGCCAGCTTTAGAGCCGGCGGATGGCTTGTATAAGGTGCCAATCCCCCACCCCCTCCGGCGGGTTCCCGGGCTCCGCTGTGCTCGGTGCGAGCCTGGGACCAGCATAGTGGCTCTGTGACGGGATCAGAAGGAGGTCGGTACACGATCTCCCTCCAGTCCCCTCTTCAGTGTCAGAATGCGGAAGTGATGTATATTACATCACTTCCGCATTCTTGTGTCACTCTCCGGCTTCAGACCCTGGAGAAAAGCTGATGAAGCAGATCTCTGCTTTATCAGCTTCTTTGGGGCTCCCTAGGTGACATATCGCTGCAAACGTCGCAGTGAGAGCAATAATTTTAGGACCATCAATTATTGATAACACTAAACTGATGAGCGGTAAAAGCTTTTAAAGCGTCGCCTATGGTCAATTTTGGGTATGGTAGTTTTTTGCTATTTCACGGGTGCACGCAATTTTAAAGCTTCACATGTTTGGTGTCTATTTACCAGACGTGACCCCGACTTTTATATTTTACCAAAAGATTTGGTAATAATAATAAATGTATTATAACAATGTAGAAAAAAAACTTTTTTTTCATACTTTTCAGTAAATTTCCCCTTAATATAGTAAACAAAAACAAAAACAAAAACCCTGCAGTGGTGATTAAATACCACCAAAAGAAAGCTCTATCTGTCCCCAAAAAATTGTATAAAATTCATTTCAGTACAGCGTTGCATGACGGAATAAATGTCAAAGTACCGCAGCGCTGAATACTGAAAAATGGCCTGGCCAGGAAATGGGTGTAAACACCGCGGTCTTCAACTGGTTAACGGAAAACCACTGTTTCACCTACATAAAGATTTGCAATTCTTTTAGGACAGTCTTGCAATTTACACAAAAGAGCCACCACATTTTTTTTATTGTGCCTTTCTATGGCACCTGCAGACAACGAGTAGGCAGTTCTGAGATGCCAATTCATACTCCGATAAGCAGGTGACATGAGAGAAAGCTGCAAACCTGAAATGGTGATCACAGGAGTCATTCTTAACACACACCTACTTGGTTGCAGAGCATGCATTTACATCAGGGGTAGCAAACCTCCGGCCCTCCAGCTGTGGTTCAACTACAAATCCCACGAGGCATTGCAAGATTGTCATGGCCACCGACATGACTCCCGAAGAGAGATGCATCATGGGATTTGTAGTTTCACCACAGCTGGAGGGCCAGAGGTTTGCTACCCCTGATTTATATATTAGGTAGAACTTAACATGTATACTCACTTGTGGAAGAAATGTCGGACGGGGAGTTAGCCGGGGAGGAGGGATGAACTGGGGAACTTTGATGTGCTGAGAAGTCGTTGCCTGGACCTGCTGCAAAAAAACAAACCGTGGAGTAATTGTAGACTGAATCATATCACAAACAAAATGGACTCCTAATCACCAACCTAAAAGAACAAAACACAGACTTCTCACTCACCAAAGTAACAGCGTTTTTTGCCACTATCTGGAAAGTCTCTGTTCCCTGATTGGCGATTCTGCTAGTTGTCTGCAGGTTGACTGCAGTGCTTTGGGCATCTGAGCCGATAACTGCTTTCTGGCTGTTGATGGCAGTCACCATGGCGATGGTTGGCCGCTGCCCCATCATTGAAGCGGGCATAGATGCTGCTGCAGCTTTCAGTACAAGAGGTAGAGTCTTTGCCGTGATCATAGAGGCTGTGGTCACAGTTTTCTGATGAGAAGAAAAAAAAAAAACTTTCATTACATCTGGCATGCCAAAAAGCCAAAACATGCAGATGGTTTAGAAAGTTAAAGAAATGTACAACAGAACTCCGCTAAACTTGAATTAAAAAAAGGTAGAGGCCTTGTTCACACTAGTAGCCGCGCTCAACTACAAGGCTGCTGGTGTGCGTGCGCCCATACAGTGAGCCACATCGCACTGTTTTGTTTTTTTTAGAACTTTATTGAAATGTAACAATTGACAGTTCATAAAGTTCTATGGGCACTCCGCAGTGCAATGCAGTTGCACTGCGGAGTGTTGTGAGAAAAAAAGCCAGCACAGCCCGCACGCACGCATCTGGTGTGAATGGGGCCTGAATGTTCTTGTATCCATTTCTAACTGTGGACAGGAGACATACTCTTACTGAAAGTAACACATAACTTTCCAGCAGGTAGGAGCATGCCTCTAATCCACACTTTGAATTGATACAATCTGGAATTAAAATGAATTCTGAACGACACTAAACATGCCAAAAATTATTAAATGAATTAACATCCGCATTTGTTTTCTGTAAATCATTTGGAAAACTAGTTCTATGCAATCAATTGCCTTTAGAAGTCAAATAACACATTTAATAAAGTCCACTTTGTGTAGTTAAAATGACACTAAACTACAGTGACCCTAACTGTAGTTAAATTGTAAAATTGTATTTAAAATACCTTAACTACAAACAAAAATGTATCTTATTTGTGTATCACTCAGCTGTAGATCCTCAAAATTGGTCCCTGTGTGTGTTGTAAAGTAGTCACCGCTCCAAGCTCGCTCCCATGATGGACTACAATCTAAATACAAACTATTAAACTAAATGTGAGATTGTAGTCCATCACGGGAATGAGCGACCAAAAAAGTCTAAGCTGATAACATGAATAAAGAGCAGACACATCATTTCGGAAGTGCTGAAATCCTGCCCTCTACCCCTGAATCATGGGGGCAAGCTTCAACACTACCAACAAGTGTCGAAGTTTGGAGTTTAGTGACCCATGATTCGGGCTAATAGAAAGGACTTTGTAGTCTCTATAAGAAGTGCATGTGACAGGGAGATAACTCAAGACAGCAACTGGGAGACAGGGAGCACTGTCACCCAAGAACATTCATGGCAGGATCACCAAGGATAATTTTTATGAAAGCTGCAGATTTTAAAAGATTGAAGATGACTTCTGAAATGACATTATCATCTTAGCACTGATATGAGATTTTAAATCGGGTTTAAGTCTACCTTAACTTTTTTGTCACATTAAAAATATTCTACACATAGTTATAGTGTGTAAACCAATTGTAAAAATCCCAGTAAGGCCTTGTTCACACTAAGCACGTTCCAGGAGCAGAACAGTTACAGACCGGATCAAAACTGCGTCCAATGTATTCCAATGGTATTTTGTGCTCTAGTTCAAACCGCAGCGTTCAGTTCCAGAGCATGTAAAAAAACTGCAGCAAGCCCTATTTTTCCTGCTCTGGAACGCATCCAAACGCCCTGGAATGCACTGAAAGCCCATTTTAAACAAAAAAAAAAATTACTTTTTTTTAACCAAAAACGGCCCAGAACGCATCAAAAACGCGGCAAAAACCACTGCACTGCGTTTGCAGAAACTCATGCAGATCTGGTCTGCATTTGGTGTGAACAAGTCCTTAGATCTATTTGTAATGTCAGTTTACAACACTACAAAATCGGGAAAAGTAAAAAGAGATTGTACCCCTATGCTAGCCACTGTACTAATATTATTTTGGAAAAACACACAGAGGGGGAATTTATCAAAACTGGAGCAGACTAAGGCTGCAACAACTAATCGACTAAATCGATTATAATCGATTATTGAAAAAGTTGTCAATGTTTTCAATAATCGATTAATCGTCTTCCGAGTAGTTGGCCCTGTTCACGGCTCCACACACGCTGCACGCCGCACCTCCTCCCCACCTCACGCTGCTGCCAGACCCGCCTGCCCGCATCCACGCTCCACACCTCCTCCCCGTCTCACGCTCACCTCCTGCCCACATCCACGATCGGCACAGGGAGACGGGGAGAAGATGTAAGGAGGAGCAGATGTGGGGGGATGACAGCCGCCCATAGACAGGCCTGATCTCAGAAGCAAGTTGCTGGAAGACTGCTCAGGTAAGCCTGCACTTTCCCCCACATGGTGCTCTACAATGTATTGCTGGTATTTGTATTCTTCTATAGCTGATGGTACATTGTGCTGTATATTATACCATCAGCTATAGAGGACTACAAATCCCAGCAAGAATACATTATACAGCGCAATGCGGACTACCACCAGCTATAGAGGAGTACATTATCAGCAATAGTACATTATACAGCGCAGTGCAGAATACCGCCAGCTATAATGTACTATTGCTGGGTTTTGTAGTCCTCTATAGCTGATGGTACATTGTGCTGTATATTATACCATCAGCTATAGAGGACTACAAATCCCAGCAAGAATACATTATACAGCGCAATGCGGACTACCACCAGCTATAGAGGAGTACATTATCAGCAATAGTACATTATACAGCGCAATGCGGACTACCACCAGCTATAGAGGAGTACATTATCAGCAATAGTACATTATACAGCGCAATGCGGAATACCACCAGCTATAGAGGAGTACATTATCAGCAATAGTACATTATACAGTGGTGCAATGCCGAATACCACAAGCTATAGAGGACTACAAAACCCAGCAATAGTACATTATACAGCGCAATGCAGAATACCGCCAGCTATAATGTACTATTGCTGGGATTTGTTGTATTCCTCTATAGCTGGTGGTATTCTGCATTGTGCTGTATAATGTACTATTGCTGGGTTTTGTAGTCCTCTATAGCCGGTGCCATTCTGCATTCATTGCTGTATAATTTTACACTTTTCATTTCACTATATTGTACACCACACTTTTTTTTTCTTTTTTACTTCCACCGCTCCAAGCTTGCTGCTGTGATGGACTACAACCTCAATACAAACTAGTAGTCCCATCACTGGAGCCATTTTTTAAACTTTATTTTATTGTTTATCCGATTAACCGATTAATCGAACTTAATAATCGGCTAACTAATCGATTTTGAAAATAATCGTTAGCTGCAGCTCTAGAGCAGACGGAATCTGGAGCAGTTGCCCAAACCAATCAATAAATTTTGATCATTTTCAAAGCTTAACTGAACAAGCTGAAGAACGAAGCAGATTACCATGGGCTACTGCTCCAGATTCTCTCTGCTCCAGTTTTGATAAATTCCCCCCAATTAATCTGATTGGCTGCTACAGTATATGCAAAATTATTTTTCATAATGCCCGGCATGCTGTAAATTATTTATGGATTATTTTTTGAGAAATTATATGCT